>NC_089702.1:7173117-7359104 GCF_031753505.1 Anomalospiza imberbis
TGAAGCTGGGAGGTTTCAGGGTGCATCTCACCCACCTCTAGGGCTTTCTCTTTCACTTTAATTTATGCCTGTTCTCTTCAAGATCAGCCTTTCCTTCCCTTTCATTTCCAAAGCCTCGTTGATCCACAATGAAACTTCACGTGAGGAGAGGCGCAGCCCTCAAACAGCACCTGACAGTTCAGTCCAAAGCAGTGACAGCAGCTTTTTAAATAATTCAGAATTACCGGGGTTACGCTTAATGACTCTCTGATTTGGAAAATAGCACCAGAACAGAAGTCTCAGCCCAGGTCCCTTCAGAGCCCCAGCAACACCCAAATTGCCCTGACAAGGTTTTTTCTGACTAACAGCTCATTCTGAGAACAGTCAATAACTTCACAACTAAGTCCCAGCGGGCACCACTCTGCATAAATTTGCATATTACTGAGTGGAGCCAACCAGAGGTGAGAGTGGTGGGGACAATTCTATGAAGAGCAGCTGGAGAAGGGGATTCATCCTCCCCATCGAGCTCTTTCTGCTGTCCAGTGCTCTGAATTCCCCTAAATTCATCATTCCAAAGGCTCCAACTCATCAGGAAGGACAAGCTGGGCTCAGCCAGGCTCTGCTGGAATGATCCTGCAGATCATTCCACTCTGGGGCAGAATCATGGAAAGGAATCATGGAACAGCCTGAGTGGGAAGGGAGACCCATGGATCATCCCGTTCAACCTCTGTCTCTGCACAGGGCACCCCCAAAAACCACACCACAACCCATGGGAATCTACCCCGGCACATCCTGGAGGAAACCTGTGGTTTTCCCCTACAAATTAACAGATCGGATTTGGGATGGGCTGGAAAACCAGAGTTTTCCTGGTCCCTGTATTCAAATTCGAAATCTGTGAATTTTTCCCAATCCCATTTTGAAATAGAAGCAGAGAAGGAGCAGCAGCCTGGCTTCTCCCATCAATCCCATTCAAATCCCATTCAAAAATTATGTGAACACAAAGGGCCAAACCTGCCTCCAACAGCAAACAGACCCCACCGAGACCTTTCTCCACCGGGGTGAGGAGCTCAGGCTGAATTACTGGGGAATTCCAGCAGCCCTGGGGGGCAACGGAGATCATTGAACTGAGATTATTTTGGAAGCACAGCTGGTATTTTTAGCCTGGAAAACGAGGCGCTGCTTCCCTTTCTGGAGTCCCTCCTCCTGTGGCCGGCCAGGCGGGGCTCTGCTGTGCCAGGCAGGGGGGATGTTGCAGAACCCGCTGCCGGTTGGGAAAGAAAAGGGTTATTTTGATCCGTGGAGATGGATGTGCTTCACCCCCACATGTTGTGCAACCCTCAGACCGTCGGCGGAGCAGCAAAGGCGCTCGAGGCTGCCCGGGCTCGTCCGGGCTCCCAGAGCCAGCCCAGGGCGAGCGGGGAGGCTCCCAGAGCACCCCGAGAGCTCGGCCCTGATGGAAGGGGTGGACAAGAGTCAGGAGAAGGGCTCGGGCTGCCTGGGAGGGGGAGAATGGGTGGGGAAGGGTGGTGGTTTCCCACCTAAGACTTTTCTCTGCTTTGCCGGTTCCCACCCCTGCTCCCGAGTCATGCAGCGAGTTGGAGAGCTGGGAAAGACAAGGATAAGGCTGGTGATGTCTGCAGGGCTGACAAAAAGGCAGGAGACAAAAGCCTCCCAAAGGGGCAGGAGACACAAAGATACACCAGGGGATGACCCAGGCATGGAGGGGCACAGGCAGCCTTGTGCTCGGCAGCTCTTCCAACATTCATCCCCCATCCAGGAGTCTCTCAGAGACCCCCCAGGCACCCCCCTGAGCTCTGATCTGCCTCACTCCCCTTTCCAGGCTTCCCCTTCCCGCTGCAAACGGGAACATCTGGAGCAGAAGAGGCCACGCAGGTGGTGGCAGCGGCAGGGGAGGAGTGACTCGGTTTCCGTGGGATGGGAGCACAGCGTGGCCGGCCCGCCCAGATTTATGGAGCTGGGAAGTTTGGGCTGCGGCCAGCAAGCTCCCGGCATAGGGCTGACCCACCTGGAGCCTTGGGAACAGGGAGCTGATGGACCTGGCCCACCTGGAGCCCTCAGAGCAGGGAGGTGACAGGGCTGGCCCACCTGGAGCCCTAGGAACAGCGAGGTGCCCGGAACCTCCACGGCAGGCAGAGGTGACCGGGACAACGCCTGGATGCTGAACTGGAGGCACTGAGAGCTCTGCGTGGCACCTGCCTGGCATCCCCCTGCCAAAAGACTTCACCAAATGTGCACCAAGGATTAACACGCTCCTCCCAACCTCCACCTTCCCAGCACAGGCTTTCTCCTTTTCCCCTCCGTTTTTTCCTTGCTGGGGACAGAATTTGGGATGCTTGGAGGCCAAGCTGCTGATCCTGCCAGGCTCAGCAGGTCCAGCAGGCAGGTGGGCGAGTTGCTGACTGGGGCACAAGAGAGCTTGGTGCCTTTTTTAATTTGCTGATGTATGAAACGAGAGGAACATCTCACACCCTGTGTTGGGCAACACACGGGAGGAGACGCTCGGATCCTGAGCACGGAGGGGTTTGTGTCACATCCCAGGGGCTCAGCACAGCTCTGAGCAAAGGAAATGGGGCTAAAGCAGCATTGAGCAGGTCCTGGCCACGCTGGACAAGCATTAGCCCACTCCTGGTGGTTTTTAGCCCCAGCTGCATCTTGCCTGGAAACACCAGGCACGGCTGCAGAGCCACCACTCAGCATTAAAACTTCTTGACTTTCATTCAGTAAAAGTCAAATTATTCCTATTTCAATGCAAATCTGGGAGCGTGCAGACAGTCTGCATACAGGAACTTGAATAATAAATGGGTTTTCTCCTTGTCTTGCCCCACCTCCTCCCATGCCACGGTGGGCCCACCCCCCGTGGGGACTTGGAGACCTCCAGCACCCTCAGACAGCCCAAGTGGCTCTGGGGGCTGCCACCAGCCACCCCATTTCCCCACGAGCCCCGTCCTCTGCTTTGAACTGAGGGGTAACAAGTGCTCAGCAGCCCAAAAATTTGTTTTAAATAGACACTCCTTGAATAAGACCTACAAAAATACCCCCGTGTCCTGCTGCCGGGCGTGAAACCACAGCACGGCAAAGAGGAACCGTCGACTTCAAAAACAAAAAAGAGTAAAAAATAAAAATAAGCACACTTCTGCCTCCTTCACCCTCCTGCTGCCACTGTTGCACAAAGAGAACGGAGATGGGAGGGAAGGGGCGACGCCAGGGGTGGGGGGCTCCTCCCAGGTGAGGAGCCCCCCGGGGTCTTTTAAAGTCCAGAGCCTCTCGGGGTCTCTCAAAGTCCGGAGCCCCTCAGGGGTCTTTTAATGTCCGGAGCCCCCCGGGGTCTTTTAAAGTCCAGAGCCTCTCGGGGTCTTTTAATGTCCGGAGCCCCTCGGGGTCTCTCAAAGTCTGGAGCCCCCCGGGGGTTTCTCAGGGTCCGGAGCCCCCCGGGCACCTTCCCCCGCTGCTCTCGCGGGGCTTCGGTTACGTCCCCAGGGGAGAGAAAAACATTTGCTTTAAAAACAGGAAAATGTGATTGTCAAACCACAACAATGGGCCGGGAAGGGGCCGCGGCGGCTCCGAATTTCGCTCCAAAACACCCAGCGAGTGACTCAAAGTTTCTGCGCCGAGCCCGGGTGGCCCCGCGCCCCCTCCCGGCCCCAGCCGGGACTCGGTGGCCTTTAATGAGCCTCTAATTAAGGTTTCCCTGATAACGGGGTACCAAATCCACCCCCAAAGCATCCCCGATGGGGTTTGCAGGCACAGAAGAACCTGGTGTGCTCCACTCTGCGCCCTCAGCAAGGCACAGCCCGACTTGGAGAGGCTTTTCCCGAGGGCAGGGGGTGACAGGACAGGGGGAATCACTTTGCACTGACAGGGAGAAGATTTAGATGGGTTATTAGGGAGAAATTCCTCCCTGTAAGGATGCTCAGAGAAGCTGGGGCTTGCCCTTGGGTCCCTGGATCCCAAGGCCAGGGCTTTTACTGGGTTTTTATAGATTTCTGCCTTTTTAATATAACCTAAAAGCAGCTCCCATATGGCAAAGCCAGGGAAGTCCATCACACCTGCACATTGACCACTCCCTCCTCTTCCTCACCTTTTTCTTTGGAGAAGCTCAGACCAAACAGTTCCACTGAGAAGGGTAGAAGCTTTGCAAACGTCACTGGGAATTATTTATTTCCCTTTGTTTAAAGCCCTGAGCAGGGAAGAATAACCGGCAAAACTCTGTTTTTCTAAACACCAGGAGAAGGAACAAAAGCGCCTGGCACGCTCTGGGCGCTGCTCTGAGCTGCTGGGCACGCTGGCAGCAGAGGCTGTCACCCCCCAGGTGTGACACAACCTCCTCGGCCACCTCCAGAGTCGACCCCCGGTCTCTGCTGCCCCTCCTGCACTTTGAAAAGGGAGGAGCAAAGAGGAGAGACTCGGCTGCATCTCCTCTGCTCCTCCAAACGGCTGTGATTGACCCTAATTTGCACTAATTGCTGACCACCATCAGGTTCCCATCTGCCGCCGTTCCCAGCTGTTGAGAACGGCCCCGGAGGTGTTTTCTCAGCCTAGAAGCAGCTGTAGGAACCCTGGGACTGAAAGTTTTCCTGTCACAGTCTCTGAAGTGCCTCCCCTTTCTCCCCCTGAGCATCCCAGGACAGGCTCAGTTCTTGTGCTGTGTCCTTCCCTCTCCTCCCCTCAAACCAGGGGATGAGGTGCTCGAAACAGAGCTGTGCTTCCAAGTCAACCCTCCAAAACTCACGGGCATCTCAGGCAGAGGTCTGCAGGTCACGGGATTCAGCTCTAAGGTGCCAAATCTCCTGTTCACATCCTGGTTTCTGAGCCAGGGCCCTCAAGCCTGAGCTCAGCTTTCTCGACAGTCCAGAGAACCAAAACCAGTTGGGTTTAGCTGGAAATTCCCAGGAGGGGGTGTAGGAGTGTTTCAACAGTTTCAGCACTTTTGAGATACGACAAAACTCGACAAATTCTTCATCACAGCGTCCCTCCCCGAGCCGTGGAGCTGCACTTCTCTGTCTTGATGCAATTTCCCACCCACCCACAAAAAGAGAGCCAGGGAGTGCCAGGGGTGGCGAGAGAAGGGACAAAAGCTGGGACAGGAGTTCCAGGTGTCTCTGAGGAAGAAGAGATGCCCCCATTTCCCAGCTCCAGCGGGTGAGGGGATTTGGGTGAGGAGACTGTCACTCAGAGAAACCGGCAGTGACAACGAGCAACAGCCACCTGCCCTGTCTCCCATCTCCTTCCTGGTGTCACCTGGATCTCCAAACCCAGCCCTTCACTGTCCATCAGAGCATCTCACAGCTGCCTAAAACACCACAGGGGACAGGGACGTTGGGCTGTGCAGGCAAGAGCCTGCACAGCCCAATGAAGGTCCCTAAATCCCTGCGTGATCTTTGAGGTCCCTTCCAACCCAAACCCTCCCACAATGAAGGTCCCTAAATCCCTGCGTGCTCTGGGCAGGGCAAGGTCCAGTTCCCCAGTGTGGGAGCCATGGGCACAGTGCCCGCGTCCCCTGGCAAAAGCCACCCAGGCCCTCGGGCAGGCAGCAAAGGGAGTGAACACCACCCCAACAACCCACCAGAGCCTCCTCCTCTCCAAACCCTCACTCCCCTCCACATCTCCTCAGCCTCCAGAGCAGCTCAGGCCTGCAGGTGCCCAAACCCCCTGGCAGCGATGGAGAGCAGGAGGACAGAGATGCTCAGGAGAGAGCAGAGGATAAAGAGACTCCCCAGAAACACCTGAACACAAGAGATGGGGTGGACAAAGGGAGCCTGGAGAGGATCCCCCAGAGACACAAGAGATGAGGTGGACAAGGGGAGCTGGACAGGACTCCCCAGAAACATCTGAACACAAGAGGTGGGTTGGACGAGGGGAGCCTGGACAGGACTCTCCAGAAACACCTTAACACAAGAGATGGGGTGGACAAGGGGAGCCTGGAGAGGACTCCCCAGAGACACAAGAGGTGGATTGGATGAGGGGAACCTGGACAGGACTCTCCAGAGGCACCTGAACACAAGAGGTGGATTGGATGAGGGGAGCTGGACAGGACTCCCCAGAGACACAAGAGATGAGGTGGACGAGGGGAGCTGGACAGGACAGGTCGTTGTCGGTACCTTTGTTGTCGCCACTCATGGGCCCGGTCAGAGCCACCACTGCCCTCGAGGCTCCCGTCGCTCTCCCGTGGCCACACGTGACTGTCCCCAGGCAGAGCCACTCTCTGGTGTGCTTGGGGTGTGCGTGGTGAGGAGCCCAAGCGCTGCTCTCGAGCTTTTCTCCCCGGCACAGTTTCCATGCCTGGTTTCAGAATGACGGGCCCTGGCGCGGGCTGTCCTCGCTCGCTGCACCGGCGCCTTTATCTCGCATCCTTTCGTTTTACTCTCACACCCAGCTGGGGACTGACTGGTTTCAAAATAAAATGAAGCTGCCAGAAGCTCCTGGGGCTCTACCAGCTTTTTGCAAACACTTGGAGCTGCCACAGGAAAAAAAAAAATGGGCTGTTTCCATGAAAGCTCCCGCTGGCACAATCGGCCACCCGGGGATTCCCGGACAATGAATATCCCGGGAGCAGATGCAGAAGATGCCCAGTTTAACATCTGGGTGGTGTGGGGAGGCTAAAATTGGAGCAGCCTCAGAGCCACCCACAGTCACCCAGGAAGGGAAAAATCCCTCTATTTGAGAAGTTCAGATTTCCCACAGACACCACCCGGACCAGGAATGGTTCCGATTCCTGAGATAAGGAAGGAGAAAGGTGTCACTGTCCCCCCAGTTCTGCAAGGGTGAGTGTAAAGGGTTTCCTCAAGGGCACCAGGGGAAGCTGGAAAAGAGCAGGAATCGTCCCAGCTCTCCTTGCTGGAGGAGGAGAACCTGGGCTGGTCCTTCTGCTGGCAGGACCCTGTGGCTCAGACAACGGGGCCGTGTCTGTCCCCCACCATGCTGGTGGAAATTGGTTTTCTCCCTGTAATTGCCCTTCTCTTCACAAACACTAATGTGTGCTTTCAGTCTAAATAACTTTTAGTTTAGGTTAAAGGCAAATGGCAAATCAGGAGAGAGCCCAGGGGAAGCTGCCACAAGGCACAAGACTCATCTGTCTCCCCTGCCATGAAATGAATTCGCTCCCACTCAGGGACATCTCTTCCCCAGGAAAGACCTGCACTGGAAGGGGTCCCATGGCCATTAAGTCCAGGGCTGATCTCTACACGAGCATAGATGGTTCCAAACTGTCCCTGCAGTCCATCCCTGCATCCCATTCCTGGAGTATTCCCCACTGTTGTGTTTATTGCCTAAGGGCAAAAGTAACTTGGTGCATGAAGAGAGGGGGAGAAATTAAAGGCACAAACAGCGAGGGAGCTGCGCTTATTCTGGGGATAAAACTCACAAGGTTTGGTGTGAAGGAAGACCCAAATCCAGCCCCACCTCTGAGAAAACTCAGGGATTCACTCTCACAAGCTGTAGAGTTGTCCTTCATTTTACATCTCCAGGTACATGAGAGGCAGATGAAAGAGACAGTCCCCACCAACAACAATGAAAAAGGTTTTCAGAAATGCAGGGTCAAATTATCTTCTTATGCAACACCACTGCAACCTAGAAAATCTAAAGCTGCAGGACATAAATCAACCACCAACTGCCTGGGGTTGAAGAGAAACTTCCTCTGGTAACAACCTATTGCATAAGTGCCTCAACGGGAGCTCTGCCTCCCCAAATCTCTGTCAGGAAGGGGTCACTGGGCTGCAGGGCTGGCTCTGGAGGATTCTTTCTGTGCCCTTTTGCTCTGACCCATCTTTTGCCTCTTCCTCCAGCCCAGGAGCACTGGGGAGAGGCACAAAGGCAGCAGGGCCCAGCTCTGGGCTGGAGTGACAGCAAAGCTCAGCTCAGGCTGAGCTCGGTCCCTTTCTGAGCCATGCACCAAGCACCAGGGACCAAACTGAAATATTTGAAAGATATTTGAAAGAAATTAATCCATATGAGAGTGGCACAGCCCTAGCCCAGAGAAGCTGCGGCTGCCCCATTCCTGAAGTGCTCAAGGCCAGGCTGGACAGGGCTTGGAGCACCCTGGGACAGGGAAAGGTGTCCCTGCCCACAGCAGGGGTGGCACTGGGTGAGCTTTAAGGTTCCTCCCAACCCAAACCATCCTGTTCTATGATTCTCTGCCTTCAGCACCTTCCCCTTCCCCAGCTCTGACTCAGGTCCTGGAAAATTTCAGCCTCCCTGGAGCTGGCCATGACCATACGTGTCCAGCCGGTCACTGGACACCAGCTCCAGGTCCAGAGCAGCCCAGCAAAGTCCCCATCCTTGAGCAGCTGCTCCTGCCTCACTTCCCACCCGCCCCCAGCCCTTCAATGAGCTCAACTGATTCCCATCAGCCACTTCTGGCTGAAACTCTGATTATTCACATTTTAACCCTTGCCTTACTCCCTCCCCTCACACAAATAAGATGGAAACCAAGAGAAATCACCGCGAGGGCCATCCACCAGCACGGGGAGCACCAAGTTATGCCAAAAAACACCCCGGGGGGAGATGGAAAGTTGGAATTTGGGTGCCGAGCCGCGGGGTCCGAGCGGCTGGAGCCGCCGCAGTGTTTGGTGACTGTTCTGCCACGGTTATTTTTAGCTGGTGACGCCTGGGGTATTTCGCTTCAGGACGTCCGGTCTGAGCCTCTTTCTGGGAATCCCACGTTCTCTAATTGTAAACAGCCCCATTCAGTCGCTCCCGAGCGCGAGAGGCCCCGGCTTGTGTCAGGTGTGAGTCAAACAGGAAACTGCTGCTGCTGCTGCTGAGCAGGAGAGAGGGCTTCAACACCAAAAAGTGCCCAGGATGAGCTGGCAGCACCCGGCCCCACAGCCCTGCCCGAGGCATTGACCCTGCTGGGGTGCTCAGGATGCTGCCCAGGGGATGCTGCCCACGCCAGGGTTTGGCCCTGCAGCTCCCTCCTCCTCCTCCTCCTTGGAGAAGGCTTTCCATGAAGTTTAAATCTTTTTTTCTTGGAACTCTGAAAAATACTTAAAATGATGAGATAACGTTAGGTTAAATGATAAAGTTAGTGTAGGGACTAGCTAGAGGGCTGGCTTGGTTTAAGAGATGTTTTAGCAGTTAGAGAATAAAAAAATAAAAAACCCCACAGGGCCCAGCAGTGCTTGTGCCACCCCCCTCTGAAAAACAAGATTTGGCTCATTCTGATTCTGATTTGGCTGATTCAGGCCCCAGCTGCTGCTTTTGAACGTGCTGACACTGTGGGAAAAGGGCTCCGGGGCATCAGAAAGCTCCAGCCCAGGTTGGACAGGGCTTGGAGCAACCTGAGATGGTGGAAGGGAAGATCCAAGACCTGGAGTGGTCCCTGCCCATGGCAGGAGGTGGGGCAGGATGAACTTTAAGGTCCCTTCCAACCCAAACCTTTCCATGGTTCTGTGGCTGGGACAGGATTAACAGCAGAGAGCAACATTTCCAAAATTTCCAAAAAGGGGCTGAGGGTTGGATGCTGCAGAGCATCCAAGTCTGGTAGGAACATGAGTGCTCCCCATGTGGAGCATCCTCAGGGCCTGGGACATCCAGGACACCCCAGCACATGGCAAAAGCTCCTGGGAGGGAGCAGCAACCCTGGCACCAGCGCAGGGGGAAGGTGCACGTTGTGCCCATCTCTTATCTGACTCATTTCACTGTCTCAGGGGAAACCCTGGCACTGATAAACAGCTCCTGCTCCCTGCCTCCGCCTTTACCAACCGAAATCTGGAGTCTATTTTTAACCCCAAAACACCCACTGCAAGGGTGGGGGGAGGCTGCAGCGGGGTGAGGGTCGGTTGGCACCGCGGGGACGGGAGGGAGGCGCTGCCAGCCCCGCTCTGGAGCCCAAGCTGGCTTCTGGTGCCACTCAATGGTGATCCAGCTGTGGCACTGCCAAATTTTCAGCCAAAGCGAGACCAGAACAAGCCCTGCAGGCACTTGCCATGCCCAGCACCCTCCGTGCCCCACACAGGGTGTGCAAAACCAAAGGGCTCCAAATTCTCATTTGCCAGCACAGGCCCCAAACCTGAGCCTGGCCAAACAAAGGCTGCCTGGAACAGCAGCGTCCCATCCCTGCCACGGGACCACACCTGAGGTTTCCTTCCCAAAGCCCCCACACCAAAGGTCTGCGAGGCCTTTGTTTCCATCAGTTCTGGGACAGCTTTAGGAAAAATCTCTGTGGCCAGGACTCCCAAATATTTTTGGATTCTCCCTGCACGTCACGGTCCCTCCAAAGGCTGTGTGAGCCCCAGCTCAGGTGTGAGCAGGGTTTGATTCTCCCACTGCTCCAGTGTGAGCCCCTCGGGACCTTTCCTCCCATTTTCTGCCTCTTCTCTGCTCCTCACACAGATTCTCTGCCTCTCCCCCAAATGCACAAAGTCACAGCATGGGTTGGGTTGGAAGGGACCTTAAAGCTCACATTCCACCCTTCCCTCACATTCCATGTTCCACTATCCCAGGTTGCTCCAAACCCCATCCAACCTGGCCTTGGACACTTCCAGGGATCCAGGGGCACCCACAGCTTCTCTGGGCACCCTGCCCACCCTCCCAGGGAGGAATTCAAAGGAGGAGGTTGCCTCTCCTTGGGGTGTTCCAGCCCACAGAAGCAAGCTCAGAGACCAGAAATAACTCGGGAGACACAAAGCAGCCTCGTAACCCCACGGAGCAGGTCCCGAGTCCCCAGCAGGGAGTCCCAGGCCAGCAGCCATGGCCAGGGGGGTTCTGCCAGTGCCGGGGCTGCGGTTCCTGCTCCGGCTGTTTCTGCTCCGCTGCAGAGATGTGCTATAAAACCTTCATTTCCTGACACACATGGGATGAGGCCAAGGGGTCGTGTTTTGGACAACCTGGCTTTTCCATGGCAACCGGCGGTGATGTCACCGACGTGCAATGATCCGGAGGGGCCTTGGGAATGGAGAGCTCTCCAGGAATGGGGCAGGAGAGGGGGCTGAGGTGATGGGGGACACGCTTGCACAGGGCTGGGGCTGCATGAGAGCAGCCCAAGCAAAGTTTTCCTTGGATGGCTCCGAGCACAAATCGTGGCCCAACTGCTGCGGGGCTGGAGCAGCTGCAGCCGGGAGCGTCCTGCCCTCTCCCTCCTCCTGCAGCTCCCAGCCCTCCCTCTGTGCATCCCCAGCCCTTTCATCCTCCTGCAGCCAAAAGGCTCCAGCCAGCTGCTCTTGCACAACTCTGGCTAAACCCTCTGGCCATCTCCTCTGCTGACTGTCCCCTCTGCTGACCGTCTCCTCTGCTGACCATCCCCTCTCCGTGTGGGTCATTTGCAGGATTTGGGGGCTGTGAGCATCTCTGCTCCCCCTTCCCCAGCCTTTCCCCTCCCTGCTTTGTTCCTGCAGCCGCTGCTTCTTCCCCTTACAAACCCCCTCCCCGCAGGGGAGCCCCTTTACAACAGCCAGTTGATAATTAAAACCTCGGGCAGAGAAGTTCTTTTCTGCTCGTGGTCACATCTGCTGCCCTGGGGCTCCCACGGCTCTCGTGCTGCAGTGTCTGTCTGTCTGTCCAGGCTTCCTGTGGCTGCAGCCATATGATACTGCAGCACTTCACCTCTGGGCAGGGTGCTGAGTGAGTGAGAGCCTGTCTGGGTTTGCTGCTGGAGGATAAACACACTGAGTAACAACATCCCCGTGTGCTGGGAGCTGCCAAGGAGCCGCGGCTCCGCCTCCTTGGGATTCCTGAGGATTCCCTTGGGAAAACCTGTGTCTCTTTTGCACCCCAGAAACACCTACACAGGTGTGGGACCTCAGCTTGAACCCCATCCCTGACTCCTCTCTGAGAGTCTGTGGGACTGACCCGGGCCTGTGGGTGGTAGGGACCTTAAAAAGAATCCCCTTCCACCCCTTGCCATGAGCAGGGACACCTCCCTTCATCCCAGGTTGCTCCAAGCCCTGTCCAGCCTGGCTTTGAACACTCCCAGGCATGGGGCAGCCACGTCCTGTGCCAGGGCAACCTGTGCCAGGGCCTTACCAGCCCTCACAGGGAGAATTCCTTCTCAAAATCCCCTCTAACCCTGCCCTCTGGCAGTTTAAAGCCATTCTCCCCTGTCCTGGCACTCCAGGTCTCTCTCCATCGTTCCTGCAGCTCCTTCAGGGACTGGAAAGCCACAGCCAGGTCACCCCAAATCGTCTCTTCTTCAGGATGAACAACCCAATTGTGCCTAAAGGTCCTCCAGCACAGCAAGGACATGAGCAGGTAAAGCTGGCAGGGGTGGTTTAACTCCTTGTCCTGCCCTGAGTCTCCATGTGACGTCAGTCAAGTGGTTTGAATGACCTGGGACAGACACACCTTCCTGGGCAGTGCTCCCCTCAAAAAACACAACAGAAAAAAGGTTCACTTCAAGGTGAACCAACCAACTTCTCAACAGAACCAAAAGATCTGAGGCTAAATGGACCCATTTTCACCAAACAGCATCCCCAGCCTGCCGAGTGCTGACTCCAGTCTCTCCACGCGTCCTTCCCACAGGGACCCAACACCACCAGCGCCGCTCACAGGGGAAGATGGGGGGAAAAAATGAAAGAAAAAAGAGAAAAAAACCAAAACAACACCACGTAAAACCTTCCAAAAATGCTGCACGAAAAGTGGCCACTCAGCAGAGCGAGGTTTCCTGCGCAGTGAGAGTTGGCCGGGGACAGAACAGGAAATCACTGCTTCCTGCCTGCAGAGGAAGCGCCTATCTCATGCCCGTGATCAAAAACAAACAGCACTTCAATTAAACAAACAAAGGACCGAAAACTTCAACAGCTCCAGCCTGGGTCGGCTCCAGCCGCAGGGAAACGCGTCCAAAAATAAGAGGTTTGTAACCTTGAGAAGAGGGTTTGTAACCTTCATCCCCTTCCCCTCGCCGCGCGCGGGCAGCAGGAGGCACCCGGCACCTCCAGGCTGGGATGCCACTCCAGGGATGTGGAAGGGGTCCCACTCTTGGGTTTGGGGAAGGAGCATGTCCATCTGTCCATCTGTCTATCCATAGAGTCATCCCCATGTCTATCCACCCATCCATCCATGGATCCATCCCCGTGTCCATTCATCCCCGTGTCCATCCATCCATCCCTCCCTCTGTCCATCCATCCCTGTGTCCATCCATGGATTCATCCCCATGTCCATCCGCCCATCCCCATGTCCATCCATCCATGAATCCGTCCATCCATCCCTGTGTCCATCCCTGTGTCCATCCATGGAACCATCCATCCATCCCTGTGTCCATCCATGGATCCATCCCCATGTCCATCCATCCATGGATTTGTCCATCCATCCCTGTGTCCATCCATGGAACCATCCATTCATCCCTGTGTCCATCCATGGATCCATCCCCATGTCCATCCATCCATGGATTTGTCCATCCATCCCTGTGTCCATCCATCCATGGATTTGTCCATCCATCCCTGTGTCCATCCATCCATCCCTGTGTCCATCCATCCATCCATCCATCCCTGGGTCCCCCAGGCCGAGCCCCAAAGCCCCAGCACTGCTCATTCCCCATGTGTTCAGTGCTCTGGGCTTTTCCAAATCTGGTTTGGCTGCAAAAACTGCCCTCCCAGCATGGAAGTAAGCACAGAAAGAAAGACATGGAAAAGCCAAGGTTGTCCTGTGACTGTGTTTGCATCTCTCCATCCCCCAAGCAGCACCTGGTGACCCCCGAGGCTCCATCTCCTCCTGCTCCCCCCTCAATTCAGGGGTGCAAGGGCAGCCCCTCAAATCCCACCTGGCTCTGCTGCAGGTTTGTACTAGGATGGGTTTTACAGGCACGAGAAATTATTCTCCTGTGAGATTTGCATTTAAAAGATGCCAAAACAACAGCAAAGCAGATCCAGCTCCAGACTGAGGGAATAACTATTCCAGAGTCACCCACAGCCCCGCGATGTCTTGGACAGCCAATTCCAAGGATGGGGGAATGCGTGTGGCCACAAGGGTCTTTCTTGTGTGGCCATCACACAAAACCTCATTATTTAGAGGTTTGCTGGTGATCTGAGAACCATCAGGTGCAGCCACCACTAAAGGCTGAGCTCAGACATGATTCTTGCTGCCTCACCCGCCTGGTTTGTTCGGGCAATAAATAACCTTACCTGTTTCCTGGCTCTACGGCTGCTCGCTGGTTTTATTTGCTTTGAAAGTAAACTTCCTGATGAATTAGCCAAGCCTAATTAATATTTATTTAAAGTGCATCGTCTTGATGATGCAAACACAAAGCGTGGCTGTGTCTGTCCCGAAGAGAGAGACCGAGGGGCAGAAGGAAATAAGGTCATGGAATTATTTAGGTTGGAAAAGGCCCCTAAGACCATCGAGTCCAGCTGTTGATGTCACAGCTGGGCAGCTGTTGCCTCCTATCCCTGTGCACCATGAGGGTGGTCAGACACCTCCTATCACCTCAACCCCAATTCCAGGTGGCCATTTCCAAGCGTTTTATCCCCTTTTTCCACCCACACGTGACAACCCCAAGCTCAGCTTCACCATGGGAATGTGGCCAAAAAGCCAGGACAACAAATGACAAAAGCCGTGTAGTCCTTCAAGATGCCGAGAAGCTGCCCCAGGTGGGACCCCGAGTTCCCAGGGATGGGGAGCCCGGCAGGGTCAGCACCCAAAATCCAAGCACCAGGACAGGGTTTGAACCCAGAGCTGCTGTGCCTCTGTGGGTGTTTGCCCTCTGAACACTCATCTGAGGCTTCCCAAACCGTGCCTGGTCTTTCTTCTGCAGCACCTCAGCCCTGGCCTGGCGGATCGAAGCGTGGCTGATGCTGTTCCACCCCTCGCTGGAAAATCCATGCAACATCCCTGGAAAGTTGATTGCTAATATGGAAATGCTGGCCCATTTCCTCATTGTGCAAGAGCCAGGAGCATGGATGGGCTCCCGGAGGCTGCCAGGAGGGGAGCAGGACACAGAGGTGGGGGGACTTTCAGTGGTGGTGAAGTTCTCGTTGCCTCCCGAAAAGCGAGGGAACAGAATCCTGCCTCTGAAAAGCTCTGTTAAATCTGAAGGTTTCATCTACATTTATGTTAACATGAGTCAGCTCCTGCTGGAGAAATGCCCATCCCAGCAGGAGCACAATGGTTTTGGAGGGTTCCTCCAGCCATGAACCTGAGCTCTGTTCAGTGAAAAACCTGGACATGCTCATTTTACCCACCTCATTCTGCTATTTTAAAGCCCAATTTCATCCATGTCCTTCAGCTTAGTCCATGGGATTTAAGGTCAACCTGTCAACGCTCACCTTAAATCCCACAACACCTTGTCCATTGTCAGAGAAACCAGAGAACTGCCCAAAATTGCTGGATTTAGCAGAGATCAAGAACAAGTGATACAAACAAACACAGCTGCACTGGGACAGGAGGAACTGGTCCCAGTTAGACCAGAAATGGGATTTTATGGAGGGAAAAAACTCAAAGCTCTATCAAACCTACTCTGAACTGCCCCACGATGGACTGCACAGGCTCTCTAATGACTTTGCACTAACCATGAGCTCTGCAGGTCCCTTGAAGCACTTCCAGTCATGTTTTGAGCACTTTTGTGCTGCAGAACACAGGAGAATTTTTACATTTGCACTACAAGAACATGCTGTGCTCCAGCAGCTACCTGAACCGACACAGAGCCCCAGACGGTCTTAGTGAAGCCCTAACGAGCAATAAAAATGTTCTTTTATGCCTTGTTTGATCATTCCCTGTTTACGAGGCCCAGGATCCTGTGAATCACGTTTTATCCCAGCCAACAGACACTGGAGACATACGGGATGAAGAGGAGAAACTCGAAGGCGGGGGGGGGGGGGGGGGCACCAGATAACAACATCTGGGCTGAGTTTGGCTGCACGAAATTCCCTCTTCAGCGCGGGGCTCATCCCACTCGGGCTGTGTGATCCACCAGCACACCACAAGCCCCCCATGAGAACCAGTTACAGTTTCCTGGGAGGGTAAAGGGTGGGATCCCGTCCTGCGAGATGCACATCCAGCAGCAGCTTCATCACTTGTCCCGAATCCCCTTCATTAACACGCGCCACGCTCCTGCCGAGCTTTTTGTGCATGAGACCACGTAGATCCCCGGGGCAAAGCCAGACCCCACGGTACACGCTGCGCCCCCCGCCCCGTTCTGCACCCCCAGAACCCACACGAAGCCGCCCGAGGTGTCTCTCCCTCAGCGCCTTCCCAAATTCCACTCCAGCATCCCCCGGAGTGCGCAGCCCCGAAGGCGCGGGGAAGATCTTCCTCCCGCAGCCCAGCTCAGTCACGCCTGATTGCATCATGTTTGTTTTTCTTTCCCTTTGAGGTCAGGATTCCTCCCACCTTGCCCAGAGCCAGGATTTGCCCGGTCTCACACGGCGGGGAGCCTGTGGTGACCCAAATCCAGGGACACGGCTGGGTGGCAAAGCCTTCTCCAGCACGAGTTTGCTGGGAACAGCATCCACGGGGAACGGCGGCCGTGGGGACAGCGCCAGCACTTCCCCGGGCCGTGGTGGCTGGGTTTGGAGGGATTTTACACTCGCAGCATCTCCTCCTGCGCTACCTGATCCCTCCGGAGCCGGGGACAGCGAGAGGAGCCGGCGCTGGGGGACGGACACCGGGAACGGCCGCGCCGCAGATGCGGGGAGCGGCAGAGCCACCAGCAGGCTACTCACCCTGGCTTTGTCCTTGCATCCAGAGGAATTAAAGCCCTTGGAGAGGAGGTCTCATTGTTCAAGCTGTGCTTAAGGGAGGCAGCTGCTTTCTTTATATCTCAAGATTCACTAAAGTTCAGGAAGAGAGAGAGAGAGAGAGAAAGAGAGGGGACGGCAAAGGGGAGGGACTGAGCGCAGGGCCCAGAGGCCGTATAGAATGACAATGGAAGGAAATGCTTTATCAAACCTAGAAAGCCAACCCTGCCCTGGGAACACAGAGGGAGAAAAAAAAAAAAGAAAAAAAAAAGAAAAAAAAAAAAAAGAAAGAAAAAAAAAACTTGCAGAAGAAAAGCGAGTTCAGCTGCCCCGGGTCCCTCCCTTGGCAGCAGAGCCCTCCCCCACCAGCCCCTCACTCCCAAACACAATGAGAGCGCCGGTGGAAATCGTCAGGCTCAAACACTTTTTTTTTTTTTCCTTCATTAAACAGAGAGAAGTTTCAGTTCTTAAAAAAAATCCGAGAACCAAACCCTGCCCGGGAATGGGAATGTGACGCTCTTCCCCCTCCCCCGGCCGCAGCCGTCCAAGTTTCTATGAGTCAAACGTTTGCAATGTGTTACCGAAATGTTACCAAGCTGGAATGCAGCATCCAGAGGGTTCAGCTCATAAAACTTTTGTTTGTTGGCTGGGAGAAAGTGTCACCGGCACAGAATTCGCTTCTTCCTCTTCTTCCTTTTGTTTTTCCCATCCCGGAGAGGGTTAAGTGGTTGTGCAGCGCTGACACCCGATGACGGCGGCATTAATCCAGCGCTCCCGGTCCCAGTGGGAAGGGAAATTGTGTTGTTTGGTGAGAAACGAAGGGAAACGAGGCAGTCTGAGGGAGCAGGTGGGAAATGAGAGAAATAAAACCATACAGACACAAAATCCCAGAATGGTTCGGGTTGGAAGGGGCCTTAAAGCTCAGTTTGTTCCACCCCTGCCATGGGCAGGGAAAACTTCCATTAAACCAGGTTGCTCCAAGCCCCATCCCAGGGCACAGCCAGGGACAGACCTCAGCTCCTGAAGCACAACTTCCCAACGAGCTTTGGGATTTTGGGGTCAGAAAAGTGCTGTTTCCTCATCTGACAGTCCTGAGGGTCGGCTCAAGATGGGAACTTCCACCCAAGACACCAACATCTCGGCCCAACTTCTTCCAGCAGCATCTGCTGGATCTGAAATGCTGAGGGACAGGGACACAGCATCATCTGCTGGATCTGAAAAGCTGAGGGACAGGGACACAGCATCATCTGCTGGATCTGACGGGAGTTGGGGCCACAGCTCCGAGCTTTCCTCTCATGGTGGGAGCACAACCGGGAAGAGCTCATGAGGATGATGAGTGCAAGAAGGAAAGCAGGAGAGAAGAGAGGAAACCAAGGGACTGTCCTGCAGTGCTTGCAAGCCTGAGTTTTTCCAGGAGGTGGCTCTGATCACCTGGAATTCCCACCCCAAAAGGGTGTAACCTTCACCTTGCTGAAGGACCTTCAGGGTTCAGCTCCAGGAGGAGATGGTGATGTTCTTCCTGTCCCACCCAGCCCTGTCCAACAGCAGCAGCTGGCCTCATGTGGGGCTGGCTGCAGGTTTTGCCTCTGTCCGAGGGAAGGAAAATCTCCAGCAGCCAGGAGGATCCTCCCAGGAGCCTTCCAGAGGGATGGACTCCACCTCATCCGCTGAGGCTGCCCTGCTTTGTGCAGAGAGCACAGAAACTCTCCCGGGAGAGGAGCTGGGCTCCCTGCCCCGCTCCTGGGTTGGAGAATCACAGTCAACCTGTCCTGGCCAATTTCCAGCCCAAGCACTAATTATCCTTTCATGCCAATGGGAACAATGGCAGTGGAAAAGGAGGACCGTGGTCATCCTTCTCCAAACTCCAAAAGCCAAGTGATGCCAGCACTGCAGGAGTCCCACGGGTGAAAAAAATTGTGGCATTTTTATGACACTGTTCTCAGATAAAAGAACCTGGTATTCTGAAGCAGGAGGAAAAAAAAAAAAAAAAAAAAAAAAAAAAAGATCCCAGGGAAAGACTTGAGAGGAAAGGCAATGGCCGTGGGCAAGATGTGCTGAGGAGGGAGTTTGGCCACCAGCCACACAGGACTGAGTGCCTAGGCCAGGGTCACTCCTCTCCAGGGCTGAGCCAGCTCCTATAACGAGCTAGAAACTTTTGCCTAGTTGGACCTTTGCATCATTTGCATGTTAGGTGTAAGGAGAGGCAGGAACTGCCAAAAGCGGAGCTGCTCAAAGGCCAGGAGGAGATAAGAGACACTGCCCTGCTTAACAAAGAGACATTTCCAGACCTGAGGAAGTGAACCAATCCTGGCTAATTAAGATGACAGACCAAAGTCTCCCAGGAGGAAGAAAGAGAGTGAAAGATGAAAATCTTTGTGTTTCAAAGGTGAAGAGACCAGGAAAGCTCACCTGGGAAGGTGGGAGGTGTCCCTGCCTGTGGCAGGGGGTGGGACTGGATGGACCTTCAGGTCCCTTCCAATCCAAACTGTTCTGTGATGAGCAGGTGGAAAATCCTGGCTGCTATTTCTGTCACCAACCAGGCCACAGCAGGTCCCAGGTGGTGTTTAGGAGCATAAAGGGGCAGAAGGATTTTGGAAAACCTTTGGGTAACACTTTGAGCTTTGCTGAAAACCCTGGTGCCCGTATCTCCTTCAGGACCTCCTCCCTCCCAGTCCAGGCACAAGGACCAAGCTGTGCTGCTGGGTCCCAGGGTCCCGAGCCCAGTCAGACCCACCCCATGTGCTGGCAAGAGCCCAGTCCTGGCTCCTAGCAGCCACAATCCTCCTCCCACATCCCCTGAGATCCCCTCCCTGCCTGGGAGCCCGGGGAGAAGGGAGCTGCCAGCAGTGCCCTCAGACACAAAGCAGAGCTGGAGAGGCTGGAGGAGCAGCAGCGTGGGCAGCAGATGCCCGAGGCAGGGAAGGAGAGCTGCCTGCAGCCACATCTCTCCATAGAAGGCAGGGAAGGAGCAGCTTTGTTTCTGCCGGAGGAGAAGAGTTATGGCTGCGAGAAACGGCAGCTAAAAATACCCCGAGGACCCGGGAGGTCACCTGGGAGAGACCCAGACCCTTGGCATGTCTGGGGCAAAGGTGGCAGTGCCACACGTGTGGCACTGTGGCCTCCTGCCAGCCACCGCGGGGGAGGATGGTCAGTGCACCCAAGGGGGAGAACTGGGGGGGCCCAGACCCACGAACAGAGCCCTGCCCTGTGCCCCTGTTTTAGGGCCTGAAGGCAGCAGCCTGGCCCAGCCTCTTTGTTGGGAATTAGGGCACAATTTAAGCTCTGTAGGTGCTGCACACCAATATTAGGATTGTGCAGGGACTGGAGATATCGACCCCCAGGGGACTCAGGGTGCCCCTGAGCTCAGCAAAGGGCTCAGCTGTCCCCAGTCTCTGTCCATGTGACAAACACCAGGAAGGTTTTGGATATGAGATGTCCGTGTCCCTCACACCTCTGACCCCAGAGACCTTCCCAGTGGGATGCACTCACTCACTGGGAGGAACCCTAGCACGTTTTCCTGGTGGGATTCTCCCACTGGCAGCTGTTCAGCCACCAGGAGCCCCAGAGGGGAGCAGAGCCAGGTTAAACTCACCTGTTCTTGCAGCTCTGAGCTTCTCAGGATGGAGGAGGCATCACCAGCATCCAGTCCAGCACCACCCTGGAGACCTCACCCACCAGCAAATCTGCTTGAACCATTTCCCATCTCAAGTTTCAGCTGGAGAGAAGGCATTTCAAAATAATTTCTCCTCTTTTGAAGGGGCTGGTCCCTGTGGACGACTCAGCAGCGAAGGCGTGAGGAGGATCTTGCCTGGCCTGGGTCCCAGTAAATCACAGTTCAGAGACAGCTGAACTCCATTTTATGATTATTAACCCCAGCCCTACTCATTTGTTTGGCCTGTCTGAGGCTATATTTAGTGATGGGTGCAGGCATGGCCAGGGGAGAATTGTGTGCAGCTGTTAAACGCAGCCCCCCACCTTCCTAAAAAAAAAAAGATTTAATAAATAAATAAATAAATAAAAAGCTAACAAAACAGGAAGACTATGCTTGGAAAATGAGAAGCAGCTGTGAAGAGGAGGGATGAGGTGTCATACAGGGAGGACTGACTTCAAACCTTGCAGGAAATGTATGAGAAATTTCCCGGCTGCTTTTGTAATCCATCATCCCCCCGCAACCCCGTGTCCCGTGGTGGCTCTTGGCTCCTGTCACAGCCTGTGTGTGCCAGGGCCAGGAGCATCTCAGGCTGGACTCAGCAGGAACAGCCACAGAAGTGGTTGTTTGCTCTTGCATTGCCATCAACAATGTCCTGCTGTGCCTTTGTGACAGTCCCAAATCACCACAGATGGATTAAATGTCACCAAAAGGCAGGTGCTGAACCAAGGGAGCTCCAGGGCTGGTTCTGGGAATTTCAACAAGGGAAAGCTTTGAGCAGGGGTGGTGAAACACTCTGTGCATTCTCATGTGCTCATGGAGTGCAGGACAGGACCAGGATGGAAAAATAGAGGTGGAGAAACGTGGAGGTGCCTTGCTGAGATCAGTGTCCTCTTCGTGCCCCCTCCGGGCACAGATCCTGGCACAGAGCAGCAGGACAGGCTGTTCTTCCTCATCGTTCATTTTGGAGCTGTCAAAGAGCGGTAAACCAGGCAAGGTGGGGTTGTCCCTGGCTGTGGAAGAGACATGGAATGGGATGAGCTTGAAGTCCCCTCCAACCCAAACCATTCTGGGATTCTATGATTTATTCCACGTTCCTGGAGGAGTTCAGAGCTGGAAGGGGCATTGTGGGGGAGGAAAGAATCCCTGGTAGCAGGCAGAGTGGCCCTGGCATGGAGGAAACCAGGGCTGAGCCCATCTCTTGGCTCTTCCCCAGTTTTCCTGGCGGCTCTAACGGCAGCGCTGGCACCTGAGCCGCTGCTGGGGCAGGTGCTGCAGCAGTTTAACGTTTCATCTGGAGGCAGAGCTCAGGGGAGGCAATGCCAGAGCCCACCTCATGCCCTGCTTTGACTAGTGCATCAGCTGGCCAGGTAAACCCGAGTGTTGACTTGGAAATCACTCACAGGTGGGGCCTGGGGTCCGTTCCTGGAGCCCGCACCCTTGCCCTTCCACCCTTGCTCGTAGTTTCCTGTTTGCCCAGCGAGTTTGGGGTGAGATGGGCCTGGCGGGGTTTGTTTTCCTGCAGCACAGGCTGCTCTCAGCGAGGCATGGGGAGCTGGCTTCCCCCGGGCTGTGGTTTCAGCAGCTGCCAGCC
This sequence comes from Anomalospiza imberbis, assembly GCF_031753505.1. Taxonomy (NCBI): domain Eukaryota; kingdom Metazoa; phylum Chordata; class Aves; order Passeriformes; family Viduidae; genus Anomalospiza; species Anomalospiza imberbis. Next base: position 7,194,962 of record NC_089702.1, read on the forward strand.
CCGGGCTCGGCCGCAGTCAGGTGTGCAGCGACCGCACAGGAGCACAGGGGAGCTGACATCAAGGTGCTCATCTGCAAAGGAAGGGGCTCCCAACTGAAGCATCTCCTGCGTGGTCGGCTTGTGGTGACCCAGCCCAGCCCTCCCTGCCAGCACCAAACTCGGCCCCACTCTCGGGTTCTGCACCTGCTGCCTCCAGTGCTCCTCCCAGGGACGGGTCCTTGTTTGCTCCTCAGCCAAGCATGGGCAAAGGTCTGGGGGGGGAAATGGGAGACCAGATTCCCTCTGTAGGGGGTGTCTCAGGGTCACCAGGGTTTTCACTCTTCCAGGGTGACAGGAACTGTGAGTCTTCCTCTGTGTGCCCTGGGGAAAGAGAGCTGAAGTCACAGAAGCCCAGAATCCCTGAGGCTGGAAAAGCTCTGAGGGATCATCGAGTCCAAGTTGTGCCCAATGCTCACCTCATCACCAGCCCAGAGCCCACCCAAGCTGTGCCGAATGCTCACCTTGTCACCAGCCCATGGAGTCCCAGCTGTGCCCAGTGCCCACCTTGTCCCCAGCCCAGAGCTCTGAGTGCCACCTCCAGTCCTTCCTTGGACACCTCCAGGGATGGGCGCTCCAAACCTCCCTGGGCAGCCCCTTCTAATGCCTGACCACCCTTTCCATGGAGAAATCTTTCCTCAGAGTCCAGGCAGAGCTCAGCAAGGCTGTGCCCCCTGCTCACCCCTGGCCAGGACCCCCCTGACCTGCTTTGGGTCTCTAAGACCAGGTGATTTTCCTAAAGAGAAAGGAGAGCTGTGACACTGGCACAGCCCTTGAGAAACTCTGGCTCTGTGCAAACACCTTTGAAACCCAGAACTTCTTTTCCATCCCAAATTTGCAGCAGCCTGGAGGGATTTAACCCCTTGTTTTGCTGCTCCATCTCAATCCCATGTGCAGGCAGGAGAGGGAGAACGTGGGCAGAGAATCTGATTCACTGTGCGAAGCCCCAGCTGGGGGAAGGAGTTTGATTTACCAAGGCCAGAGGTAGTAAAGAGCTTGGACAGGAATTTGCACTAAACCTTTGACACACAAGACATTTCCCTTTCAGGCCAAGACAAACAAAGGAAGGAAGTGTCTGGGACTTTTAAAGCGACCTAGTGGAGACAGGTAAGGGCAGATAAGGGCTGAAGGAAGAGTGGGCTGGGCGAGGGAAGTATCCAGTTTTACGGATTTGTTGGAATCCTGAGTGTTCTGCAAGTCAAGCTGAGGGAAGGCGAAGCCACCTGGGGAAGGGCCCTTTGCAAAGGGAGAAAGAGGCTGAACATCCCCGAAGTGCTGAGCACGGCCTTTCTATTCACTCCCTGCTGTTTTTCCACTCGCTTTGCAAAGTTCTCTGTGCCTGAGGCTGGCAGGGTTTCGAGGCTCATTAGCTGCTCACCCGCAGGCTCTGCAGAGTCTCCTGTCAGACCTCTCAATTTCTCAGCATCATCCTTGGTGTAAAAGAGTCTTTGCCCCTTTCCTGCACTCAGGTCCTGTAATAAAAAAAAAAAGCAGCGGGAGCTGTTCCTGTGAAAGAGGGAATAACACTCTGTGGTGGAGAGATGGAAACAATCCCACACGATAAAAAAAGCTCCTCGTTGATGCTATTCTCTGTATGGGGGACACGAGGGATTCTCCTGTTTCCAGGGCTGGGAATGGGAGCAGCAAGGAGCCTTCTGTGGGGCAGCAGTCAGGAGTGGCTCCCCTCTGGCTGTGGCATCTCTGCCTGACCCTGTGAGGAAGCCAGGCCTGCCCCCAGCCTGGCAAGCAATGCCTTTTCCTGGTACAACACCCCTGATCCCTCATGCCTGTAGAACAGGACTGCTACAACATCGTCCCAGCTGACAGATTTAAAATGCCAGGCTTAACCTTGCCTGTACAGGGTTAATTTCCCTCTCAGGATTTCAGTTTCTCCCTGGAGTCATCTGTTTGGTGACTCCACAGGTTCCCTCAGTGAATCCCTCTGGGAACATTTTGCTCTTTGACCTCCAATCTTTCCCTTCTCCACTAAATTGCTCCAGTTTGTTTTTAACCCTTTATTCCTCCCTCAAGATACAATACAGCAAGATTCGTGAGGAGGCCTTGTGGGATTCCCAGAGGGGATGGAGGAGGATAATTGGTGAGACCACAGGGCCAGAAGGAGCAGGGGTGGTCCTCAGTGCTGTCCCCACAGCCACAGAGTCACTGACCCCGCTCCTTGGCCTTATCTCGTGCTGAGTTTTGCACTCTGAGTCATTGAACAAACACAGGGACTGCTCTCCCTGGCCAGGACTCCCAGGGCCCAGAGCAAGGCTTGGATGAGGTTCCTCCACACGCCAAGTCTGAGACCATGAAAAACAAAGCTGCTGCTGCTTTCTGGGTTATTTATAAAGAAAACTGCACAAATAAACCTTTCCTACCCAGAAGGGTCAAGGTTATGAATCCATAACTCTCCTTTCCTACGGGGACTTTGTTTGTGACTCATTCCTGGCCAACCTTGGGGGCTCCCAGTGCATGAGCTGGGAATGAGGAGCTGCTCACAGTGAGGAAGAGCTTGGCAGAGGCAGCTGAAGGCTCCCTGCAAGGGCTGAGCATAAACTACCCTCCTTCCTTACCACTGAACTCAGAAAAGCCATCTGTGGGACAATCAAATCCTTTCAAATCCCAGAAAATTGCCTGGAGCACCATCTGGAAGCAGCTCCTGGAAGGCATGGGCAGAGCTGTGACACCTTTCCTTGGATGGGGACATGGGTGTCCCTCTGTCACCTCTGCTGGGGTGACGTGCCCGTCACCAGGGACCCTCCATGAGGAGTTCCCATCCCACCAGGAGCTTCCAGGACACAGCAGGACCTGGGATTCAAGGTCCCTGAGCTGCAGCTCCTTGTCCTGTTCTGTTTCTCTTGGACCAAGTCTGTTCCTGGATATTCTGCCCAGCCATCAGCTACTCTGAGAGGCGACCCCAAAATGAGGGTTTGCCACACTCAGTCTCTCTCCCGTGTTCCTGGGAACTGGGAAGAAGCACAGGATCACATTTTTTTTCCTCCAATCTGTGCATTTACAACCATGGTGTAACTTTTTCTCTGTTTCTCTGCCCTCCATTAGTTCTTGTTGCTGTAGCACAGATGGATCTGCCTGAAATTAGGGAGTGTTTCTCCAGAAGTCCTTGGTCTGCTTGTGCTTGATTTGTTATTGATTTTTTTTTGCTGGGCTTGATTTGTTATTGATTTTTCTAAGATTTTCTTTCAAGGACCAGTCTGACTAAAAGTATCTTCTGCTGGGTTTGACCACAGCTTTGCTATCCTGCTCCATCTTTCCGATAACACTCGTGCAGCGCCGGGTGCCATTTCCCTCTGCTCTCTGGAAGTGGAAATTATTACATTTTTAAATTCTGCTGATGCTGAGAGGAGCTGTGATTTCTAAGAAGCGATGCTGTGCATGTCCTGACACGTTTCATGTCTCAGCACTCAGCTGTGCTCTGAGCCTTCAGTGAAGAGCCTGGAATAGTTGTTTTGGGTTTTTTGTTTTTTTTTTTTTTTCAGGGATTTGCTTTCTGTAATCTGATCATTCATGTAGTTCACAAAGACAACTTGATTTTTCAATGTGATCCGCTTTCTCCACGGCTGATTGAGGCTTCCTGCACAACGAGCTGACTCTTTGTTGCCAATTCCTGAGGAATTCTCACCAAACACGGGCTTAGAAAACATTTGCCCGGCTGCAGCTCCGTGGCTGCTTTGGGATGCCCACCCCGGGCAGCTCAGAGAATGTGTTTAAGGCTGATGCATCCCTGGATGTTGTTTTTCTCTTCATCTCCTATGTCCACAGCATTAAACACTTCCTTCCCCTTCAGCCCTCGAGGTTTTTCTCAAAGCTGGAACCCCAGGGGCAGCTTGAGCAGGGCCTCCCTATCACCAGAATCTGCTTATCTGCAGCTCAAAGGAAATTCTGCTTGGCTGCTGTGTTCCAGCTCCGGATGAAACGATGAAATGCCCGCACAGCAGAGCCTCGGTGTGAGGGGCTGAGGAGCTGCTCCCCAGGAAGATTGGCTGGGAAAACAATCAGGGGCTCTCCTTTCGTGGGGTCAGAGCCAGCCCGGTGCCATGGGACTCATCCAAGGCTCTCAGGGCAAGAGGTTTCAGGATTTCGGTGCTTCAGAGAGAGGGACTCAAGGGACCCGATAAACATTTATGTGGGGAGAAACATCTCGGGGCTGAAATATCAAATAAAACCCCCTGGAATGAAATACGATCCCAAGGACTGGATGAAGCCATTAGAAAGTCTGGGCAGGTTTAAGAGCTCACTTGTGTGGAAAAGGGGGAGTTTGGTAATTTCAAGCGTTTCTACACCACTCACGGCGTTCCCCAGGGCCTGGAGCGTGCTCGTGCTGCTAAAAATAAACCACTCAGGAAGGCTCCGACAGCCTTCTCAGAGCTTCAGGTGCTCTGAGCTGCAAAACAGGAGGAAAAGCCACAAGAAAAGAATGGATGAGGCTGTTAGACGTGCCTGGGTGAGAAACAACCACCTCCAGCTCCGCTTGACAGAGGAGTGAGCAGGGAGCTGTTGTCTCACTGGGGGGAAATTATAGTTTAGAGAAAACAGCTCACCTCTGTCCCTTTGTTTCCTGAAAGCTGATGGAGGAAGACGCAGAATTAGGGAGAGAGAGAGAGAGAGAGAGAGAGTTTGTTTTCTCTTTCTAGAAGACACCGCATGTTTTTATTCTCCCCGTTCTTTGTGCGTGTGTTTAGATAAAAGTTAGGACACAAAGGCTTTGCTGGGTTGGTGCCAAGCTAAAGCTCAAGAAAACAAACCTCAACCTTCAAGGCCGAGAGGTTCAGTGGGTCGTTAAAGGCAGTCCTGCTCGCACAGGAAATCACATCATGTAATCTCTTGTTGGGGACTTTGGCAAAGGATAAAATCCTTCTTAGAAGGGAGCGCTGCCATTTCGGAGAGCAGCAGCCCAAGAGAAACACAGCATTTGAGGGAGCAGGGATTTTACGGGATCTGTCTGCAGAAATTCCCAGGCTTCATCCCTAGTTGGGAGAGCAATTATTAATTTCATGGCAATTAAAATTACCTTCCTTTCCATGCTATCTACAGAAGCCTCCACCAAGGGAGGTGAGAAGGAAACAATCTCCTGTCCCATCCAGGACCTGTTCCACCATTCCTGATCCAAATCTTTAAGCTCTCAAAAACACACTTTACTTCTACCCTTCTGTTCTGCAGGGAAACCACAGACAATTGTCCTCTGTGCAGGGCTTGTCGCAGTCTTGGATACGCTCTGGAGTGATTTTATCCGAAGCGTTTCTTTCTCTTTCTCATGGGCCATGTGGAACAGTATCAAAAGCCATAAAACTTTATGTATTTACAGTCTCTTCTGGGAGCACAGCGCTCAGAACATCGTTGTAGATGTAAATTAGCTCAATTATCTTTGCTTGGGATGGTTGGATCTTGCCCAATTACCGTTGCAGTTTCTCATTCTCCGTGGTGCTGACAAACAACGCGTTTAAGTGCTTGTTCCACTGTTTTCCCAATCCCAACACCACATAATTCTCTCTGATCTTCAGCCTCTGTTTTAAGAGAAACCTTTGGCATTTTTCCTTGACTATTTTCCACCCTCTCTGGGTTAAGGTTCCCTTCTTGGCTTTCTGGCACCTGCTGAGTAAATTTAATCTTGCCCAAATTACCTGAAAGTGTTCTATGAATTCAAGTGCACCTCTACCCTGCTTTTTTCCTTACTACACTGAGATTTCTCTCCTCTCTCAATTATTACCCTCATCTGATCCATCACCCTTTGAAGTCTTGACATTTCAGCCTTCTTGGTGTTACCCTCCATCAGCTTCTTGTCTGGAGAACAACTGAGATCCACAGATTCCTTCCACACGCAGAAACTCCTCTGTTAATTGCCAGTGAGAACTGCTGCTGCTGCAATCTTATCAAATCTGAGCACTGCAATTTTTCATTACATTTATGCCATGATAGCAGGGCCACGTGCCTTTGGACCAGAAGTTCTGATTTTCCCTCGTGCTCTGGCTTTCATTTGTTAACAGCACTGAAAATCCCATGGATTTCCTTGTACCTTCTCTGGTGGGGCCTGGTCCCCTCCTCATCGATTCATTTCTGGAGTTAACAACAAACAGTAAAAAAGAGTGGCTCCTTCGCTCTGTGCCCCGGGCTGAACCATTCCCAGTCCCCTGGAATGACTGAGCAGGTCCTGGATGTTCCAACCACTACAAAACCATCCTTGAGGGGTGCTTGAATTCAGGGACTGCTCCAAGTGGAGCTGCAGGAGCCACTTCCAGGGATTCACACAGGATCCCTGAATTATTCAGATTGGAAAAGCCCTCTGAGACCAAGCTGTGCCTGATCCCCCACCAGAGCACTGAGCACCACATCCACTCATTCCCTGGACACCTCCAGGAGGCCAGGCCCTTTCCAATGCTTGACCACTCTTTCCATGAAGAAATTACTCCTGAATTTTCACTGCCTTTTTTTTTTTTTTTTTGAGCTTCCCTTTTTGAATTTCCTGAGTTTTTCCTCATTCCCAGATGGGGTGAAGGCTACAGCCCCTCACAGGGCAGGAGCTGGATCAAAAGGAAGAGTTAACAACTCTGAACATCCCAACCTCTCCCAGCGCTCCCCACCAGGGTGTTGCCGCTCTCCCTGCCCCAGATGAGCCCTGGGTGCTCTGGAGCTTCCCAGCCTGGCTGAGCAGCAAATGCTCCGGGTTTATCACCCCATCAGAGCAGTTGGAAGACAGTTGAGTGTCTTTGGGGTGCTGATAGCAGGGAAGGCTTTGCTCTCAGAGATAAGCTGTCCTCCCTGAGCAGCCAGGGGAGGCCGTTGAGTATCTCAGTGTCTTCCAGCCCCTCCAGACACACCCTGGGTGCTGGGGATGGCGAGGAGCTGGGGACAGTTAACCGAACCCCTCGCTATCATCCGCGCTCTGCTCCCTGGAATCGTTTCTCCCGTGCTGATCAAGCCTCTGCAGTGACCTCATTGCCTCACCCAGCTGTAAACAGGCAGGCAAAGCCTCACGGTTTTGGAGATGGATTAATTCAGGAGAGGAAGGCGCTTCGGGAAGGTGTTTGAGAGGTTTTGAAATGCACAACAGCTCCGTTTTCTGCTTGAGCGGCTGCCCAGGAGAGAAAAGCATCACAAGCATCTCCTGTCAGGTTTGGGGGGGGAACCAGGAGTGTCTGGAGTGCAGCTATTCCCTGCCAGCTCCAGCCAGAGCTCCCTGTGTCACCCCACAGCAGCAAATCCAGGCTCTAGTGGTCACCCAGCACTCAGGTGTGAGCAATGCAGAAAGTCCAGGCTGCCTTTATCCAGAGGAATCAGTCAATCCAAGCACCACTATCAGAGTGAGGAAAAGCCAGGGTGTGCACAGAGGCTGCACTTCCAAAGCATTGGGAAACAAGGAGAGCAAATTGTTGTGGTGAGGCAACAATATTGGTTTCACGGTTTCTGCCTATATTACATAAAAAATATTTTCTTTTTCATTTTAAATGCTGTCCTTTTAAATGTTCATTTTAAATGCCAGTCCTTCCCTTGGGCCCTGCTCAGCTCAGAAGGATGAACTCTCTCCCCAGGCAGCTCTCTAAGGTCCTGCTCTGCTTTCTTCCACGGGAAACCACCTCTTTCCCCAATATAGATATTTTCATCCAAATAAAGGGGAGTGGGGTTGGAATACTGTTGAAAAAGAATCCAGCTGCGAGGCAGAAATCTAAAAGTGGTGCAAAAGCATCGCTCTTTTTCACAGGCTGGGGGGAGAACGGCACTGCAAAAACCCAGCAGGGTCATCCGTGGGGAGCCTCTGCCATCTGCCGGCACCGAGCCCTGCAGCAACGCCCGTGCTCGGCAGAGATTGTCAGCGAACAGACAGGAGGGGGAAATGGGCATTTTTGAAGTTCCTAAAGCCCTTTTCTAGGAGAAACATTACCTGTTTTGGTCTCATCAAAGATATTGAGGTCATAGGAAGGTTTACATTGGAAGAGACCTAAAAAAAAAAAATCATCCAGTTCCACGCCCCTGCCATGGTTCCAGCAGACCAGGGTCCTCCAAGCCCCATCCAGCCTGGCCTTGGACACTTCCAGGGATCCAAGGACAGCAACAGCTTCTCTGGGTGACCTGTGCCAGGCTTTCAGCACCTCGATAGCAAAAGATTCTTCCCTCAAGTTTCCAGGCTGGTGGAGAGCCCAGGTTTTCAGCCAGGGATTTGTACAAAGCCACGAATTAAACACCTCTGTGAAAGGGTTAAAGGTTAAAGATTTATAAGGTTTAAAGTCTGCTTTTGCCACCTCCTTTCCCCGGAGAGGTTTGTACTCCTGATGGGAGCAGCACAGCCAATGGGAGCTGAAAAGGTGCAATAGAAACTGTGACAAACAGAAAACACCTTTTTGTCACCTGTCTTCTTACTCACAGGAGCCTCACCTGGACTTGAATGCCAGTAAGGAAGTTATAGACAATTAACAGAGGTAAACCAGGACTCAAACTGTGGCAGGGAAATTCTCCAGTCACGCCTCAAAGTATTTTTAGTTCTGGCCTTGGCTACTCAGATGGAGCTTCTTGAAGCTTCCCAACACCGCAGGCACTGTTTGCAGAACAGCATTTCCAGGTTTTGTCCTTCCTGCTCCATGTTGCAGCTCACTCTGGTGGTCCAGAGCCCCTTCCTTGTGGCCCAGAATCAGCTGGGGGAACTTTATAACAAACAGGTGATTTTCTGGACAAATAAACCAGGATTTCCTTTCAAACCAGCTCAGAATTCGATCAGTGTTATTTGATGTAACAATGTTTTTAAGCCAAGGACTGTTTTCAAACCACCAACAAAAATATTTGTATTATTTTTTCCTCTGCATCTCATTGCAGCTGTTTTGCTTTTCCTTCCCACCATTTATCTTTCACAACACCAAGCCTTGCCTGTACTTCCTATTTGGCTTCTGGTTGGTAGTTTTCTCATTTGCTGTTATTTTTGACTTCCATCCAAGCTTTGTATGATATTAATAGCTGTTGCACAGAACCATAATCATCCTCAAACCAGCCCTAATATTAGCAGAAGTAGCCAAGAACTGTTGTCAAGGCCCGAGGGATTTGAGCAGTGAATTTTCTCCTCCATCCTGCCAGCTCTGCCCCAGCCCAGGGAGACAAAACATCTGCCCAGCATCAACTCACACAGCCCCATCCTGGCCACCTCAGGCAAGAGAGAAGCAGCTTAGTCAAGCCCAAATGCACAGAAAGATGCTGAAAGAAGATGCTGACGTGAAGATTCAAGAATTAGATGTTACCCATTGTCTAATTAATGCTTCAGCCTAATCAAGATAGAGCAATCACTCATTGTTCATCCAGCAGTGCTAACACTAATAGCCAAATTACTCATTTTCTATTAAAGGTTGTCAGCAATAGAAAAAAATAAACACGGGATAAAAGCATCTACCCTGCTCCTCCAGCAGTAAATTCTCCTCCTTCCTTTGCACTGCTGCAGTGACTCATCAGCATCCTGAGGGGGAAATAGTGATGGGTTTTTTCTTCTTTGCTGGGAGGAATGCGATTCTAAGGCTGGTGGTTTCTTCCTTCTCTGTTTAGAGTTTACTTGAGACTACTTTTTAAAATGTATTTTCTTCTATTCTCTCCACTGGAATCTTTCTTCCTGGGGCTACAATCCCCTGTTACACCCAGACATACCACGTGTCCTGCATTTTACCTGTAATTTTTTTCACTCCCACTGGTTTCTGTCACCTGCCAAAACCTCAGTGGTCATCAATGGCTTCCTGGTGAGTTGCTGATCTCCCCAGGGCCATCTCCAGCTCAGCTCTGTCAGCATTTCCTGCTCCTTAGGGAAGGAGTTGGGATTTACCCCAGGTGTACCTGTACCTCACATGAAACCGTGCAACTGCAGTTGCCATCCCCCTTTTGCTGGGCAGTTTCTGTGACAGGCAGGTGAGAAACTCCAGCAAAACTGCCGGGGCAGATCCAGGCAAGCCCTGGGGACAAAGTTCTGCAGAGTCACAAGGAGCCTTTGGCTCATCACTGATAACGGTGATGTCACATTTCCATGCTGAGCCTCCGTCACCTTACACCAGATACTTGCTAAGAGCTGTAACCCTAAAGCCCTTTTCAGCAGGGACAAGGTCTCCAGGGTGGAGTCCAGCCCCTGCTGCTCTGACCACAGGGTTCCCTTCCTTCCCCAGTGTCATTTTATGAAGGGAAGGTGATAACTTCCAGACAGGAAGAAGATACTTTCATTTTCAGTTTAAACTCTCCCAGTTTCGTTTCATCCTAGATAAGTGGTTTCATCTCACTCCACCCAGGAGAGAGCTTTCCTATTTAAGGCTCAGTCCCTAGCTTACAGACTGTCCTGCCCAGGATCTGCTGCTGAGTGGAAGAAGTGCAGCCAAGCCATTATTCCTCGAAGGTGACATGTTGCCTGCAGCAAAACTGAGGTGAGTGCACAGCATTCCTTCTTCTCACAGCTCCCACAGCCACAGGGTGTGGGGGGACAGGGCTCAGCACAGCATCCTGGCTGCTCAGAACCTCACCATGGTTAAGGCTAGAAAGAGCCTCTGAAAGTCACCTTGTCCAAGGTGCTGCATCCAGACAGCTCTGGAGTCTCTCTGAGGGTGGAGACTGCACAACCTATCCAGGAAAAGTGTGCAAGGCCTTTCTTCTTCTCACAGTTAAGTTTCCTGATGTCCAGATGGAGCTTCCTGGGCTTGTTTGTGCTCTTCTTGTCCTGGCACTGGGCACCACTAAAAAAGCCTGGCACTTCTTTGTGCCCTCCCTTCAAGCATTTTTACAGCTCTAAGGTGCTTCTGAGCCTGCTCTTCTGTAGGCTGAACAGTCAGCTCTCTCAGCCTTTCCTCACAGAAGAGACACACCAGTCTAACATCTTCCTTACCTTGTTGGACCCTTTTCTGAGCAATTACTTCACCCTTCAGCTGGAGACACAGCCCCATAGAAGGTGAAGAAGCTTTCACTGTGTGGGTGGGGCTGGCTCTACTCTCTCTTTTTGCAGCCCATGCCAAGGCCTTTGCCTTAGGTGAGGGAGCACTGGTGACTCCATTCCTGGCTTGCTGTTCTCCAATGGGAAGGCTCACAGAGAGCTCCCTGAAAAATGGGCTGAGTGGAACAACAATTTGCAGTTTTTTAGTAGCCTGAGTGCAAGGGATGTGTTGAGCAACTTGAGAGGGTCTCCTCCTCCAACTCCCTTCCTCTTTTCCTGCTCAGGGTGGGCATCCCAGCGTCCACCCTTGAATAACTCACCATGTCCTCTTTGTAGCAAGGAGCAGCTGAAGGACAAGCTGGATGTCCTTCAGTGTCACTTCACCTGGATGTTGGGCGTTGAATCTTGCAGTCCTCAGCATCTCCTGCAGAAGTTGGATGTTGAGATCAAGCACACACCCCACCAGAACCAGCTGGCCCTCCTGGGGCTCCAGGCATACCTGCACCAACTGAATAAGCAGAGCAAGGAAGCTCTGCAGAGCCTCAGAGCTGCTGAAGAACACAAGGAAAAGGAGCAGCTGGCATCTACTGCTGGCTCTTTGATCATCTATGGGAATTATGCTTGGATTCACTACCTTCAGGGTTCCTATCAGGAGGCTGAAACCTGCCTGGAACGCGTTCAGCAGCTCTGCCCAACTCCTTGGGATGTGCGGCTGATCCCGCACATCCAGGCCCAGAAAGGCTGGTCCCTCCTGGCTATCAGAGCCCGAAATGGGGAACGGGCGAGAGAGTGCTTCAACGTGGCCTTGATGCTTGAACCACAGAACAGATCTTTCCGTACTGGGCTTGCAATGGCTTTTTATTCCTCCTGGAATTCCTCCTGGCAACCTGATCTTGAAAGAGAAGTCAGAATCCAGTTGGAAATAATTGTCGATGAGCAGCCAAATAACTACAGAGCCAAAATATATTTGGCCAGGCTACTTGAACAAGTAGATAGGGAAAAGTCAATTGGCTTGGCCGAAGAATGTGCAGAGAAAAGCTCTGATCCAGAGGTTCTCAAACTATCAGCTTTGTTCTGGATGCCACAGTCGACCGAGCGAGCATTTGAGATCATCCAGCGAGCCCTGCAGCAGGACCCAGGTTACCATCTTCTCTACCAGGCCTTGGCCAAGTGCTACAAGCAACAGTGGGTTAAAGCAAAGGAGGAAGACAAGGAGAAGATACGGTGTAAAGCCATCAAGGACCTCCAGAAAATTGTGAAGACACATCCAGACCTTGACCTTACACTTGCCAAGCTTCAGTTGGCAGAGTTCATTGGTGCAAAAAACTCAGCACAGGAAAAAGAGATCTACATGGAACTGCAGGGGAAAATCAACACCCTGAGCCTCAGATGCCGTCAAGCCCTGTGTCTCTCCTGGGGAAAGTACTTCCTCTACCGAGAGAAATCCCCGGAGAAGGCAAAGGCCAAGTTCATGGAATGTTACAACATTGCTGTGCAGACAGATCACAGGCGGGACTGTGGGCGCCGGCTGGTGAAGATGGCTCACATCTACCAGAGCAAGGGTGACACCAACGCTGCCAACGCCATCCACCGCTTCCTCCAAGAGGCCGACCAGCACTGCCCAAAGAACTTGTTGCACTCAGTTTAGATGATGAGGATCAGCCCACAGAGAGTAGGGCATGACTTTTGCCAAGGCCAGGAGGCCAAAAGGACTGCCTGGCTCTGCAGAGCAGGCCCATCCCTCACGTGGACCTGGTGGTTCTGTCAGCTCCCCACGTTGTCCCATTGCTCAGCCATCAAATCCAGGCCCACTCGTGGGTAACTCAAGTGCCCAAAGCTTACACATGCTGCTGTGTCCTGCTTCTCCCAGAGGGAATGAAAACAAGAGTGAAAAATTTGTCTTACAGGGTCTGAGCACAATCTTCTGCAGGTGTGGACTTGTGTCTCTCCCTTGGAGCTGCCATTGATCAGAACTGAATGCTGATTAGGGCAATGTGAGAAATCAACTTGTTAATGATAAGAGTTCTAGCATTTGCAATGAATCAGGAGGTGAATTCCTCCACAAGATCAGTGAGGAGCCATGATGAAGGTGAAGTCTTTCTGTACAGGACACAGATGGTCACTGGCCTGTCCAAAAGCATTAAATGATGCTGATTAAGGAGCCCACAGGGGCGATTATATCTGCATTAATCCTCAGAAGCCCACACATGCCTGCCCCTACCTGGATATAAACCAGGGTCCTTCCTGTACTCGTTCCCACCAGGAATGACATTTTCATCCCTGTTCCTGGAGCCAAACTGAGGCTTTTAAAAATCTTTGCTAAATAAATATTTCTCTGCCTGATTTCTCCTTGCTGGTGTCTTCTTGCAGCCTGAAGCATCCAGAGCATGGAACACCAAAGATCCGCCCTCTCCTCCCTCTCTATCCCCCCAGACCCTTCCCACTTGGAATTTGTGCCCTTACCTGCAGGCACAGGTGGGCACCCCCCATCCCAAGCACTGCCAGGGTCACCTTTGTGCCCAGCAGTACCTGAGTGGGGGTGGCTTACCCAGATGTCCCCAAACCTACCTGTCCCCACAGAGCAGTGCCACAGGGACCAGGGCAGATGTCCCTGAGCAGGTCCCACCAACAGTGACCACGTATCTGCTCCAATGAGGAACAGGTAAGGACATAGTCTGGGAGAAGATGCTCCAGGAAAAGACCAAGTGTGCCCAGAACCAGAATTTGGGTAAGGAGAACACATCTTAGTGCACCTCTCAGGCACACCTGCTGTGTCAGAGAACCCAGGGACAAGAAACACCGCCTTGTTTGGGGGCCCCAGCAGTGGGTCAGCACCAGTGTGCAAACACTTCACCCCCCAGACCTCATAATCAAGGGGAAAGAGAAACACCCCAGGCCAGCACATCCACCCCGGGCTATTTCACCTCCCAACACAACAGTGGGGATCAAACCTGTCATCCTCCTTTATCCCCTGGACCCAGGAGCCACAGCCCAGGGCAGCATCCTGCCCCCAGCAGCAAAGTTGGCTGGGATCAGTCTTTGGGCAGGAGCTCCTCAGAGAGCAACCCCTCAGCCTCCAGTGAGGCCACACATGCCTGGGAGAAAATACACAAGTTAAAACCACAAGCCAGAGAGAACACAAAACAGTGGGTTATGTAAAACATCAGGATTTACTTAACTGCACAGTCAGGACAGTTTTCCAAAAGCTCAATAAAAACAGCTACTTGATAAACTCGTGTGTGTTGCACAGGTGTCTTCACACAGCACTGGACAAGGTCCTGGGAAAGCAGGACTCCCACCCCCCCTCCCCTCACCAGCATGAGCAGCACTAATTCCTTTAGGCTACCCAGGAAATCCTTTGGCTTTGCATCTACACCCTCCTCTAGGGAATTCACCCCTTGCAAACACAGTACCAGGAAATGTTCCTTTAGAGAAGCCACAGTCCCTCGGGCAGTTCCTTGAAGAGAGGCTTTTGCCCACCAACCCAGTCCAACACTGCCATCCTCAGGATTGCAGCTGCACCACCAGCCAGGTGGGACAGACTGTGCTGATGGAAAGCCTGGATTCTGACAAAGCTCAGACACTGCCGTGCCAAGAACATCCTACAGAGTCCTAAAAACCCCAACCAACTGACCCTCATTTTGTGACTGCTCTACTTCACACAGGGAGAAAAAGAGATGTTAGTGAAAATGCCAATTCTCTAGAGTTTTTTTAATGATTAATACTGAACAAATCCTGCTTGTTACTGTCTTCACCAATACTACATTCAGCACAGCATTAGATAATAAAAATAAATTGCACTATAAAATTCCATTAAAAGTCTCAGTTAAGCTGAAAGATAAAAGGCAAAACATTATTTCATATAAGCTGCCAGGGGCCACAGAGGCAACCTGTATTTCTTCTACTGGTGAGCATTGGTGTGCAAATGCCAGGACAAGACCAACTCCCAGGTCTTCACTTCAGCATAGGAGAGGCAAAGAAGTTACCCTGATGCCCAAGCTGGGTTGTTGACTTGCTTTTGCTCCCAAATCTAATTCAAGAGAAACACAAGAATATCAGTTTGGAATTCTGGACACAGAGATCCAACACTCTCCCTTTTCCAGGGAACATTCACCCACCTCCCACAAACAATGTTCCTCTCCCTATCATGAGAGGATGTTTGTTACCCAAATCTGCTGCTCCCACAGCACAGATTAAGGGAGGGCTCACAGAGTAGTAAGTGCAGGCTGCCCCCAAATGTTTCAGTTCTCCTAGAGTACCCAAAACCACCTGCAGTCATTCCAAGCACGGCATGAAAACCCCCCCTGGCCCTCAGCACTTACTTGGGGGTGGTCTTGCTGAAGGTGGAGCGGACCCTCTGGGACAGGGAGCTGGATGAGGGTGTCTTGGAGAGCTGATGCTCCGGGGTGGTGAGAGGCCCCAGGATGCTCACTGCCAAAAGAGAGCAGCACAGTGTGGGGACAGCTGAAGTTTTCTTTGCCATGCAGAGAACATCAGGCATTCCCTGGCATCTGTGAAATGCACTAGACAAATCTGGCACTTCCTGGCACACTTTGCTTTTTCCTCTGCCTCCATGAAGCGAGGAGTGGCTGGCTCCCAGAGCCTCACAGGCTGCTTGGATTGAGGGTTGTTGTTTTTAGTAACAGAGCAGAAGGCAGGATTACCTTGAACATCAGGTGTCCGTGGAGTGGAATAGGCATTGGTGTTCTCAATCACGTGTGCTGGGTCAATGTTCTCCTGCTCCACCATCATCAGCTGGCTCCAGTAGTCCATGGGCAGCAGCAGGAGTCGCTCCACAACCTACAGAGACACCTGTGAGTCACTGATCACAGAACCGTGGAATGATTTGGGTTGGAAAAGAGAAAAATCACCAGGTTTGTTCTACCTTGGGCTGACGCTTTGTGTCTTGCAGGAGGGTCCTGGGGTCAGGATCTGGTACCGCGTGGGCGACTATTGTGGGGCCAAAGACTTTGGCCAAATTGGAGATGTCCATTTTAGTGTCCGGGCTCTGAGCCACCCTGCATCAAAAGACATTAAAAAGAATGAACCTTCCCCCCTTCACTTGTGATACAAGTCCCCTGTCCCACACACACTTGGCCTCTGAGTGAGCAGGTTGGTTCCAGAATGAAGACTTCATGCTCACAAGCAGTAACCAGACCCAATTAGAAAAAGCACCAGTGGGGTAACCTTCCCCTTTCAGATCACAGAACGGTTTGGGTTGGGAGGGACCTTTGAGATCACCTGGTTCCAACCCCCCTGTCCATCAGAATGTACCTCTGCAGGTGGACCATGAGGAAAGCCAAGGTGTCCCTATTGGCCTGAGGAAGTTGTCCAACTGCTTGGTACATAGCAGCAATGCTGTTGTCCTCATCCAGGATTTCTAGCAGGAAAAAATAATATTTAGACCTAAGAAAGTGCTCCCAGAGGCTGCAATTTTCCCCTCACAGGCGCAGCTACGCTGAGACATAAAGAAGCCAGAAACTTCTTAAGCTGTGCTAATAATCTTGTATCCTGCCCAACTACAACTCGGGCACAAGGGCTCAACAGATCACCAAGGCCTGCTGGTTCACTTGACAGCAAAACCACAACCACTGAGCCTCAGGAAAGAGCTGGAGATGTCACAAAGCAATTCCTCACCTGCGGCTTCCATGAAAGTCTTGTTTAACCGGAAAGTGAGAAGGGGCTCTTTCAGGCTGCGCAGGAAGTCCTTGAGAAGGCCGCAGATGGCATGGATATCGTCCACTTTACTGAGCAAAGGAATGTTCTTTGCTCTGAGAAACTTCTCCTTCAGTTCCCTCACAGTCTTGTCACAGCCAGAGATGCGGTAAATACCTGTCTGTTGGCACAAAGCTTGGCTCAGAGGAGGAGGTCAACTGGTTTTCTTCCATCCTCACATTCTCCCCACGCCTGAGTCACCCACTAAGCAGCACAATGCACACCATAAATAAGGGATACTTGGGTTAAGAATTTGCTTCCCTAACACCACAACCCATTTCATTAGCACTGTTTCACACCTCATTTTCTTCTTACCTCATGCAGCCCTCGTTGCTCAATCTCATTAACACAGTGCACGATGATGGAAGGGATCATTGGAGGAGTAGAAGGGACAAAATCCATCAAGGTGCCCTAAAAGGCAGAAGGGAAAGTAAAAAAAAAAAAAAAAAAAAATGGATTCAGTCACCAATACGTGGAAAATACTCTCTCAGGAATTCACAGCAAGATCTATGGTCTGAAAACAAGAATTGTTGCTCTTCTCAGGACTGATCAAGAAACATCACATCCATCAGCACAACGCTGCATCGCCTGCCCAGAGCTGCCACCTTCCCCACTCAACGTCCTCCTACCATCACACCCCTACACCCCCTCCCTGCTTGTGCAATGATGCATTAGCGAGCTCATTTGCATGTCATTATGCAGCTCTGAGCAACAGGAGCTTTGCTGGGGAAGGCAGCCTTGGAGCTGAGCAAGTCCCAAGCCGGGGGGGCCCCTCTGGTCGGCAGCCCCAAGCCCGGGGCACAGACCCAGACCCAGACCCACCTCCCCGATGCGGACTGGAGTGCCCGTCAGCGTGGGGATGCAGGGCAGGGGGCAGCGCTCCCGGCACTCTGGGTGAGCCACCACCCGGCAGTCTCTGCACTTCAGAGAGATCTTCCCAAACTTGACTCTCTTTCCACATGGAACACACGATTCCGGCTTGATAACCTGGAGATCCAGAGAACGCAGATGAGAGAGGTTAGTGCAGTGTAGGAACTCAGCAGGAATTAAACTGGGTAACAGTTCTCTGATCCATGCAGGTAACTGGTACAGGTCATATTGACCTGAGACTAATCACAGAATCATGGAATAGCCTGAATTGGAAGAGAGCCACAGAGATCATCAGTGCAACTCCTGGCCCTGAACAGACACCCCAACAATCCCACCGTGTGCATCCCTGGGAGCGTTGTCCAAACTCTCCTGGAGCTCTGGCAGCCCTGGGGCCGTGCCCATTCCCTGTTGGGCCTGTTCAGTGCACAACCCCTGCTCTGGGAGAAGAGCCTTTTCCCAATGTCCAACCTAAACCTCCTTTGACACAGCTGGCAGCCTCTTATCACACACATTTCAAGATGGAAGGAGATGCTTTTCCAAGCTCCTCCTGCCTGTAAACTCACCGTTTTTGAAACAAAGTCGTGCAACCTCACTCCCCCGTTGTGCTGTGGGGTGCTGGAGCCATCAGTGTCCAGCTTGGACTCCAGCTGCTTACTGCCTATGCTGGACTCGCTGTTCCAGGGCTGCAAAGGACCTGGAAGACACAAGAGGAAGAGGCTGGAATCACCCTCTGCCCCCAAATGCATGGGCATCATAGATTAGAAGCAGCTCCCAGGTCCTGGCAGGAATAACGAGCATTTCAGGATAACCGGTGTAGATGTGTCAGGACAGGACAGGGATGTTACACCTACCGCTCTTCCTCCGGCTCCTCCGAGGGTAAGGCACAGTCTGGATGGTAGAAATGGCTTCAATTGGGCCACCATCGTTGGGGACCATCACAGTGGTCTTTGCTACTATGGATTCATTAGCCTGGAATGACAAATACACCAGTGACAGGAGTGTTGTGGCCCTGGAAACAGGCAGGAACTGTGGCCAGGTGCACACAAACCCAGCTGTTACCACCATACCTGGTCTGCTGTGTTGCTGATAGATCTGGATTTCTTCTGAGGAGCTGGGGGGCCTTCGGCAAACTGCCTGGAAGAGCGCTGAAAAGAGAGCACATTCTTGTCTCAAAGCAGGAATGCTGTTCACTTGGCATTACACTGGCCCAGGATGACTAGAAGGACTGAACACTTCATGCATCTGTGGTGTGTGCTGACAAGTCCTTCAGGGATACCTCTGCTTCATGGCAACCTTGGAGGTGCCAGGAAGAATTAGGGAACCTCTCTTTCAGATAATTTTCCTAGCCAGCTTTATAATTCAGATCAGAAAAAAAAAAGAAACCTGACCTAAGAAAGGAGGACAAAAAAGCCCCACCAAACCCATGAACTACACACACAAAAACCAGCAATTAAGCAAGTCCCAGACTCTTCTCAGCTCCACTAGGTGATGGTTTCAGGCTCTTTCCCACCGGTATCTTCTGCAGATTACAGCAGAACGAGTACAAGCTCCTTTACAAAATAGAAAAATGTTAACTTCCTACACCATTTCCCCCTAATCTGGGAGCTGTTAATAATCTCCAAGTGTTTTCTTGCAAACCCCAGACTGTAACAGCACAGGATATACAGAACTCCACTTATTTTCAGTAAATAAATAATGACATCAGACCTAAATTTCAATCTAAACCCCCACAGCAGCAGCACAGCCATGTGAGGTCTGTTTTTAGTGGCTCAGAGGTCACTACAGGTGGCTGTGAGGTGACAGATGGCGGCATCGTGGCAGCCAGGGGGAACAATGGAAACTATGTGACAGGAACAATTGAACAATACCCGCTTCTCTCTCCTCTTCAGCCTGACAGCTTTCACCACCGAAGAATCCCAGTCCTGGGGGAAAGACACAGCATTGGTTAATGGTAAATACCACACAGCCCCTGGCCAGGGCTTTCATCAAATTTTAGCCAACAGCACACTCGGGAAATACAAATCAGCTCAGCCAGGTTAATATCCCAGTAATCTAAACACAAAGGGTCTCTGGAGATCAACCCCCTCCCCTCGGGCTTTACAGGGGAGGAGAACTTGAGAAATGGAGTTACATTACCAGTGAGTCATCGCTCTTGTCAAAGCTGATGTCTGACAGAATTGAGCCAGATTCATCTATTGTAGACAGCCTAAAAAACAAAAATTAGAAGAAGCTTGTATCAGTTTGGCTTTCAGTCAGTCACAGCTCCAGAACAATCCCACTGACTCAGAAGAGCTGTATTTTAAAGTGGAACAAAAAGGGAAACTGTTGACATGGGTGCAGAATGTGTCACAGGGGCCGACAGCTGGACTGATGCCTGACACCTCAGATAAAATGCTTTTCCCTACCTTTTGTTGCCTGCATTTCCCACAGAAGCCTGTGGCCTGTTCAGGAAGGCCAGGACAGACTTCTGCTCCTCGCTGAGCTGGATGCTGCCGGAGGCATCACACATGAGCAGCTCCCGAATCAGCTGGATCTGCCGCTCCTGTGAGCACAGATAACATCAGCAGCTGGATACACCGTGTTTAATTACCGTAAGACCCGGCCGAGGCTTGAGATACAGAGATAAGCTCTCAGAACTTGTGTCAATGGACTGCTAATGGCTGCAGACGGGTAATGGCAGCTCAGCTCCATCAGCAGCCAGTCTCCTTTCCCAGATCAAAGCAGCAGGCTGCTCCGAGGAGCCGAGCCAACTCCTTGCTTTTTATTTTTCCTTTCCTCCCCACGAGTGCCAGTCCTTATTTGCCGCTGATCAATGCGGTTTAATCGCTTTGTCTCCACACTCTCAGAGTAACACAGGAATTACTCACCAGCTTCTCACAGTCCATTTCAGCCTTTTGCCTCCGTTTGATCTCCACATCCACCTGATTGCGGGCGTGTTTCAGTTTCACGTCCAGGGCACTGCGCTCAGCTTCTGTCTTCATGAGAAGATCTTTGTACCTGCTGAGCTCCTGCTCTATTTTCTGCCATTTCCTCCGGTTCTCCTCAAAGTTCTTGGCTAACTGAATAAACTCTGGGGAGAGAACACATGAAGCCTTAGCTGGGCAAGCAGAGGAGCAGCTGACAGCAGGTTCACAAAGAATCCCTGGATTCCTGAGGTTGGAAAAGACCCGATCCCCACCTTGTCACCCAGCCCACAGCACCACATCCAGTCACTCCTTGGACACCTCCAGGGATGGGGACTCCAAATCTCCCTGGGCAGACCCCTCCAATCCCTGTCTGCCTTTTCCAGGAAGAAATTCTTCCTCCTGATGCCCAACCTGCTCCCAGCTGAGGCATGGAGAACCCAGCCACACAA
Organism: Anomalospiza imberbis; assembly: GCF_031753505.1. Classification (NCBI taxonomy): domain Eukaryota; kingdom Metazoa; phylum Chordata; class Aves; order Passeriformes; family Viduidae; genus Anomalospiza; species Anomalospiza imberbis. The sequence continues at coordinate 7,215,829 of NC_089702.1, forward strand.
GAGATGTCCATGAGCTCTTCTGTTTCTCATTTTTTTTCCTCCTGTCAGCACCAGCCAGAAGAGCTGGAACACGAGACAAAGCCAGTTTGCTACAAGCAGAACGTGGCCCCGCATAGAAATTCAGCTGTGACTTGATGTTTCTCCACAAAGGAAGAGCCCAGATCATACTAGTTTTAGCATCTTCAGCAGATTCTCCAGGAACAAGACTCACGGCATTCGTTTCCTTCGCTCAGAAGCTCGGCCTGGCGCGTGAGCTGCTCGTACAGACCCCGCAGGTTCCCCATGGTAATCTCCATCCTCCTGCCAAAAAACCACAGCTGAACAAGCAGCCCAGCCCTTCCCTCCCACCTCCGAGCAGAAACCAGCCCAAAGGAAAGAGAACCAGCCTCAGAGTTACTGGCTGCAATGATTTCAGGCGGGTTTGAGAAGCTGCACGAACAAAACTCATGTTTTATGGAGATATATGCATCTACTTTTTCTCATTGGGAATGAAAATCCACAGCCCTCCACGGTTTATGGATAACAGAGCCTTGGAGAGAGGCAGATCTGCCCACCTTAGTGCTTCCACTATCCCCCAGCACAGCACAGTGGCTCAGAACCCACTGAGGTTTTGATGAGGGATCCCAAGTCCTTCCCTTCTGAAAGGATAAAGAACACAGCCCGTGCCCTGTCTACAAATAACTTGGTACTATCTAGGCCACCAAAAACCTGCAAGTTTTCAGCACTTTGCAAGATAAAAATAGGAGCAACATTCCGGGGAATTTTAATACAGTTTTAAATTTAGCTGCATTTTAACTTACAGCTCCTCCTGCAAATAGCTGTTAAAATTCAACCAGTCAGCACATTTCTCCCAAACAGCAGCAACAACGGCATAAACAGAGGCAGCGAAGGGGAAAGTCTCCAGCTCAGCAAGACAGAAATGATTTCACAAATGCGAGCGGTGGCTGGGGCAGGCAGGGCAGCCGGGGCTGGGAAATGAGCCGGTGCTGGAAGGCTTGGGAGAGGTGCAGGGAACACAACCCGCCAGCACGGAAGGCTTCGGGGTGCCTGTTCCACAGGTACAGACCTCACAGGCACACCGCTACCTCGACACTTTAAGAGGTGCACTGCGAGGCGTGGAAAGAGCTCAGCCCCCGCCGTGCGAACCCACAGCGCGGGGCACGCCCAGCTCGGTGCCTCAGTTACCAGCATCACAATCGCCGCGACCCCCGAGGCCCGGAGGCCGCAGGGCCCAGCCCGGCCCGGGCAGGGCCCAGCCCGGCCCGTGCAGGGCCCTCCGAGCCGGGCGACCGGGGCTGCGACAGCACCGGGATACAAAGGGCTTGGGCGGGTCCGGGATCCCTTCCCCCTCAGCCCTCCGGAGCCCCCCGGTTCCTCCCAGCCCGTCCCTGCACTCACCCCAGCCCCTCAGGCTCCCTCACCGGGGCCGCGGCTCCGGCCCCAGCGGCGCGCGCAGCCCCAACGGCCCCGCGCTCCGGTTTGAATCCGCGCCGCCAGCCAATCCCCGCGCGCCCCGGCTCCCCCCCGCCTCCCTCTCCCGGCCTCTCATTGGCTGCGCTCAGCGGGCTCCTTGAAGCCAGCCCGGCGCCATGTCTGCTGAGGGCGTGGCCTGCCCGCTCGGCGGGGCGCGGCCGCGCGCGCGCTGAAGCCGCCCAGGCGCCATGTTTGCTGATGGCGGCTGGCGCCGGCACGCGTCGCTTAGCAACGGAGACGCCGGGAGGGCCCGGGCCTGGGAGCCTCGGGCCTGGGAGCCTCAGGCCTGGGCCTGCTCCTTGCCCACCGCTGCAGAGGGGCTGTTCTGGGCAGGAAAAGCCCTTCTCAGGCCAAACCGGGCTGCTACTTCCCGCAAAGCCACTGGCACAGGGCTCCGTGTGGGCCTGAGCGCCCCGCGCTGGTTCTGCAAAGGGTCAGTGCAAGGGGCTGGGTGCAGCGGGGGAGCGTTGAAATTCAGCGCCAAGCTGTTTATTCTTTTTATGGGGTGTTGTCACTTGAGAAATACGATGCCTTGCCTGCTTCTCATCTTTAAGCGTTGATTTGAGGAACAGCCGGCAACTTGTGCCAAAGGCGAAACCCATTTCAAGCCACGAATGAGTCTTCCCTGTGCAGGAGTTTAATATGCAAACGGATAAAACTCAAACCCAACAATTACACAAAGGGAATTCACATAATCATAAAATAACAACGTGCTTTAATCTTTTAAATCTGAAACAAAACAGCGGGTAATTGAAGAATGGATATTAGCAATTAGAAAGCGGAACTAAATGCTGAAAATTGCGCAGTGGAAAAGGGAGTTCATAAAGCAGATTGCTCTCATCATCCAGCTGCTTTGTTGGAACTGCTTTATTTAGGGTATATAGTTTGTTTTAACTTAATAATAATTAATTTGTAATAGATTGTAAAAAGCCTCGAGATCTTTGGGAAAGTAAACATTACTGAGGCTTCCTTGAAGAAGAGAGCCAAAATTATCCAAAATTATCCAAAATTATCCAAAATTATCCAAAATTATCCAAAATTATCCAAAATTATAGGGGAACTGAGGCCTAGAAGAGACACAACTCATCCTCAGAGCCAATGGCTACACGAGAGAAAGGTCCTGACCTTGATATATTACCTTATAGTACAGGAAATCACCCAAAATCCCCATTTGCCCCTGTCTGGGAAGGAGCTGGAGGATGAAAGTTACACCTGGCTCTGCCAGGAGCCTCTTGTGCAGGTACATCCCCCATTTGTGATGAGGCTCAGCTGTTTCGGGTGTCAGCCCAGCCCGGGGCCTCCTGCAGCTCCTGCCTGTAATTAAATCTTCACAGCTAAGATGTCTCTATTGTCAGATCGTATTTATAGGCAGGCGAGTTGTTTTAGTGTCGTTCTGAAGAGTTGAGGAGGCTTTTGCTCATAAGCAAATTCTGCTCTCTTTCAAATTGTCATCCGCGATCTCGTGCCAATAAAAAAAAAAAAAAAAAAAAAGCACATTATTTTAGATGATTGCCCCCGCGGTGCTTGTTGTGAATTACTGCAGTAGGTGCTGGGCTTGTGTTACACAAATTACATTTCTTCCACATGCGTTCCACCATTGTCCTCCCTCCCAAACCCTCCTCTGAATCGGGAGGGCAGCAGGGGCTGAGCACCCCAAAAAGCTTCTCAGAACCCCGCCCAAGCTGTGGTGCGGACCTGGCAAATTGGGTCCCTGCTCGGTCCCAGGCTCTAAAACCATTGTGGAGTCTCTTTCCTGCTCCTTGGTTGATGAATGATGAGAGCACAGAGGTCAGCGGCACCTTTCATTTGGAGCTTTATTCCACGGGAGAAGAAAGGCAGAAGGACTGAGGGCCTTTTCAGGAGCTGCTTTATGGCAAAGTAATTATATTCTCTTTTTGTTTGTGTCAGGAAGAGGGGGGGAGAAGCCTTGAAATGTCTCATCTGGGAAACCGTTAATAGAATTTATGCTAATTTGATGATTCCGGCGATTACTGGCGGAAGCACTTCACATTCTCAGGCAGCAGAAATTCTCCTCCAGCTCCTCCCTCAACCTCGCTGGGTTGCTCTTCAGCCCTTTCTCCTCCTCCAGCCACCCCAGACCCTTCACTGGGCAGCACTGGCTTACCCCAGAGTGTGACCCCGGGATGTGACCCCGGGATGTCACCAGGATTGGTGCCGACGCCAATGGCATCCCTGGTGACCCCATTCCTCAATTTTTGGGGGAAAATGGAAGGAAATCTGTCCAAGTGCCTCACAGTGTGAGCAAAGAGCAAAGCCAAACCTCTCCCTGCCAGCCTCATCCTCTGGTGAAGCTTTGCAAACACCGATTGCTCTGCCCAGCTCCTGTAATTAACTCTGCAATTGCAAACCCATTTGTGCAGCTTTGTGCTCAGGGGAAACCTTTATTAAGTTCCTTTTAATCCAAAACCAGTTAGACCACGATGGTCTTCATAAACAGTCATTCAAAAATAAAAAGGCAGGGGGGAGCAAGGGAATTAGAAACTTTAAGACAGCAACCTTTCTCCAGGGAGGAAAAAAATTATCTTAGGTGCATTTCTCTTGATTCATTCATACAGCAGGGGTGTTAAAAAGGAGTTGTTCAGTAGTGTGAGGAAAAAATCCATCAGGCTGAGCAGGGGGGGCAGTTGGAGTTTAGCCAGAGGGAGATGGACCTTTGAGGGAATTAATTTCTGATTTCTCCTGGCTGGCCAGAGCCAGAGGCCGGCAGATGGCATCAGGCTCATGTGCTGGGTGGGAGCTACAGGGCCTAAGCCATCCCTCCGCCGGGCAAAATGTGGCCACAGCATCACCCACGGGGTCTGTGAGGAGGGGGATGATGAGCCCATGGGGTTTGTGAGGAGGGGGATGATGAGCCCATGGGGTCTGTGAGGAGGGAGATGATGAGCCCATGGGGTTTGTAATGAGAGGGTTAAAGGAGCCCATGGGGTCTCTGAGGAGGGGGCCAAACGGACCCTGGTTTTGCCAGCAGTCCAACAACAAACCAGGTTCATCTGTGATGTCCCACCTGAGGAACCCGGGATGTTTCTTTCATCAACTTCAGGGTGAAGATCACTTGCATGGGATGAGCCAGACCCGCCGTAAACAGTGCATTAATGCCAGCAGAGAAGCCACGGCCTTATCCTGAACTCCTTAAAAAACAAAGGCAGTCTCTATTGCCTTCATCTGGCTTTTAATGAATGACCTCTTGTCGCCGGGAGCTGCGTGCGGTGACAAAGGACCTTTGTGGGCCGATATTTATGATTTCATTTAAGCCAGGGAGTAAGCTAAGGGAGAGGGCTGGAAAATAAGAGCTGAGCTGATGGTTCTGTCTTTAAACTCAAGGGATCTTTATCTAGTTTTTGTATTAATACAGTTGTCATCTCTTAAATATTTGAGCGACTCACAGCCGTGAACGCTCCCACGCCGGAGGGACTCACTGACTCCGGCTCTCCCAAGCCCACACCCTCCTCTGGACCCGAATGCTGGGGAGCAGGGAAGGGTTTGCATTTTCTTAGTGCCCCCCAAACCTTACCCACACATGAAGCCTGCTGTGAGTGCCCACAACCTGCTCATGGGGGGCCCCGGGCTCCAACACCCCTCCCCACACCAGCGACTTGCCAACACTGATAAATTTTTGCCTTTTCCTTCGGCAAGCCTTGGTGGAGGATTAAACAGCTGGGAGTCGGTAGTGAGAGCGTGTCCCCTCTCCTTTGCCATGCAAACAGAGAAAATTAATCTTCCAGCTTCCTCTGATATTTGGGCTGAATTACAAGCTGGGAGCAGAGATAAAGTGCGGGCGAAGGAAGGCACAGGTACAGCGGAGCCGGGCTGCTGGCACAGGCCTTTGTCCGTGCAGATAACGCTCCCCTCCTGGAGTCATGCATAATTCACCAGCCTGCCTCCCTGGTCCTGGTCATCCCTCCCTCTGCTCGCTCTGTTCTCCTCCCTGAGCAGCTGGAAGCTCCATGTCCGAGCGAGCCATCGTGCGTTTGTGTGCAGAGACACATCAAACCTCACTGACAGCGCGGGTCTTGTTGGGACAAAGGTAAGGGGAGCTTGTCCCCTCTACCTGAAGGCTGATGGAGCTGTGGGTGACACCTGTGCTGGCATGGGACACCGGTGTCACTCTGCAGTTCCCACCTGCAATCCATCCAAGGCACAGCAGCACACCCGCTCCTGCCGGGGCTGGGGCTGCGTTTGAAATGCCCATCACATCCCAGCTCTGCTAACCACGCTATGTCCCTAAATCCCTCCACGTTATACTTGGATAGAGGTTACATCCTCCGGGATACCAGCCCCAGCATTAACAGACACCAAATGCATTTTATTTGGTCGATCATCCGGAGGCTCTTGACAGAGCTGTGGGAAAGCCATGGAGGTTTTCCACAGCCGCCAGGAGTTCCTCTCCCAGAACAAGGCAAGAACAACCTCGGTCACTCCCAGCCAAACAGCACACACACACACACACACACACACACACACCTGCTTAATGATTTTTGCTTTGTAAACCAAAGCGGTGCCATGAGTTTAATAACCACTGCTTGGGAGTAATTGGGGCGATTATTGTATGGCCCAGGGGGAAAATTGCAGCTTGTTATCTCCAGGGAGTAGCATTAGGATCCAGCAGATAATCAGACCGTTATTTGTTGCACTTCAGATGACATTTCTTGTGGATTTAGAAACGATAGTGATCAAGGCATGTTGTCAGAGCCACTGCCAAACTGTGGAGTCCAGAGACCTGGAAGCTAAATAGCACCTGGAGCTGCCTGGGACAGCTGCTCTTCCAGCAGGAATAACAGACTTATGAGCCACATTGAGCTCAAAGACATCCAGACCTCAGCAACACTTGTCTCTTCTTTAATTTGAGCTTCTCATAAGAGAGACAACGCTCAGGATGAGGATGCAAAGGGGGGATATCATCTCTAGCATGCCACCAACCAGATCTATACTCATACTCAGGTTTCTTTGAGACCTTCCCCCCTGTTTCTCCCTCTCCACCCTAATCAATGGCCTCTGCCTGTGCCCTCACCTCCAGCACTCTGCTCCCAGGGATGGGCTCACAGATGACACGGCAGCACCTCAGTCCCCCCATGATGCCAGCGACGAGGATCCTGCCAAGCCTGGAGAGCTGAGCCAAGGCAGCTCCGCTATTGATCCCCGATCAATGACAGCTCAAGGCCTGGAAATGACAGCGCCTTTCCCCAGCCCTCAGCTCCCAGCCCGGGCTGGAGGCTCACGCAGAGGTTTAGCAATAATCCGAGGTAGCAGCGGGGATGGGAAGAGCCTCTTGCAGCAGGTGGGTTGTTCAACAAATTGGACACATAACGAGACAAAAGGCACAGAGGAAGGAGATCTGGTGGGACTGGACCTTTATCTCTGGCACGCTGGCCGCCAAATCTCTGTGCAATATTTATCAAGGACAGGAGAATTGGCAGTCGATGCATAAGTGAGGAATTAAAGCCACTGCCATCCTTATCTCCCCGGCAGAGCGGCGGCGAGGGGAGGGGTGGGCGGGAGCTGCGAGCCAGCCCAGGGCAATCGACTTTGAAACCATTTGTGGATTTAAAGAGTCCAAACTTTATTAGCTCAGCTGAAGGGGAGCAGAGCAGAAGCACCAAGAGGGCAAACCAGCACATCCACATCCGCGGGCTGCCTGAGCTGAGCGCTGCCTCCGGGCAGGCATTTCCACTGGAAAGTCCCTTGTGTCACTGATCAGACATTGCACGGCTGGGGGACAGGGCAGAGCCGCCCCAGAGGCTCCAGGTAAGGGGTCTGTGGTCTTTCAAGCCGAGTTAAAATTCACTTTTAAACCGAGGAGCTGCTGCACTTTCTCGCCTAGTTTCTCAGCAGTGAGACAAAGGCAGACCATGCTCTGCCCTCGGGATAGTCACGTTTTGCACAGTCAGAGGCGCAGCTCCTGGGGAGAGCAGACAGTCCTCGGCACTTCCAGCCACCCCGTGAATCTGCCTCAGGAGACACAGCCAGAAAAAACACAGGGGAAGGGATGGATACAGCCCCAGAGCTCCAAGCCAGTCCGTCGAGGGGGTTTGTGCACCATCCATCCCCAGGGAGGGCAGCTCAGCCCCCGGCCCCAGTGCCCCAGCCCCTCCGGCTTCGGATGGCGAGCAAAGGGCTGCTCCATTGCCAGCATCCCCTGGGAATCCCCAGTGATCACATAACGGCTGTAATTAACTCGATTATTGGCTTTTCTTTTGCTGAGACTGCACGTTCAAGATGGGCTCCATCTGCTCCTCTGCTCCTTGCATGGGCCTGGCTGCAGCGGGAGGGGACGAAGCCCCTTCTTCCAGAAAAATGTGTCATTTCTGCCAACAGGGACAAGGTCATGCTGGGGGGCAGCAGCAGCCCCTGGACAATGGCTGTGGGTCCAGCTGCCCAACTCCCCCAGCCCTTTCACCACACACCAAACTCTGCCAGCCAGCCTTGTGCCCCTGGGCACCCACCAGCCCCAGAGCCGGCTCCACCGGGGCCATCAGCTTCGTTAAATTGTTTAAGGGGATTTGCATCTGTCTGTTTAATTTCTCTTTGATGCAAATAAAAGCCCAGGAAGCCGAGTGGGAGATGCTGGACTGCCGTGTATTGGGTGCCTGCTGGGAGAAAGATGCTCTGATCTCTGTGCCTGGAGCATCCAGGGCCACATTCCCCCCTGCACCACACAATCCCTCCCGCAGAAATGGGACACGAGCACCGAGAAGCGTCAACACCAGAGTAATTCCCAGCTACAGCCCTTTCCAGGCAGGCTCCCCCTTTGGCCCTGCTGTGGTTCTCATAAATCCTCCCCAGGTTATTCCAGCCGCTGTCACGGAGCCGTGGCAGCAAATCTGAGCTTAGCTGGGAGCGGCGCACGTGGCGCTCGCGGGTCCCCCAGCACCCATCTGCGCCGCCTTTGTCTCCGCAGCCTTTGAGCCGCTCTTCCCCTCCTCTCTGCTGCAAAGAAACGCATTAGTTGCAACATTGCTTTAATTTGTTTGCCAGCTTTCGGAGATGGAGAGGCTCCTGCTCCCATCGGTGCCGTTTGAGGATGCCGGCAAGCGTTAACCCTTTGGCTCCCACATCCCCGAGCTGCTGGAGCTGCCTCCTCCAACCCTGCTCTGCAGCCGACCTGGCACTTCCCAGATGGAGGGATCCATTTCCCCTTCCAGCTACCCTCAGCATTTCCGTAATGGGATGAGTTTTGTTGTGACCACAACCAGTGTCAGAGGGAATAAAAGACAAAGTGATCCAGACGGGGTCTAAGGCAGCGACAAGGACACGAGGACAAACAGCCACCAGCAAAGCCAGGGCAGCACGGGTGGAGAAATGGTGTGGGATGAGTGGGGCAGCACGGGTGGAGAAATGGTGTGGGATGAGTGGGGCAGCACAGGGGGATGGGCTGAATCCACACCCAGGGAGGGGCTGGGGGTTCCTGTTGTCCTGTGCCACACACGGCACATCCCGGGATCTCACCTGTGCACGCACACCTGAGTGCCATGACCTGCTCCTAGCCTGGCCTTCAGCAAGGTGCCTTTGGACACAGCTCTGGGAACTCCAATGTGGCCCAACAGGGGCATTTCTGCTCAGGTAGCTCCAAACCAGCTTCTGATACAGATATCAGAGCAGGAAGAGAGCAAGGAGCCAGGAGGGATGGCCTTGGGCAGCACTGGCAGGGCCGCTGGCAACCACACAGATCCCTGCTTGACCCAGCGTCTCGTGGAATGAGTTTGTTTGATCTCTGCCCCACACTTCCGCGTTCAGGTCCCATCCAGCCTGAGTCTGCAGCCCCTTCAGCCCAGGGCAGCAGCCCCAGGGCTCTGTGTGTCCCAGGGAACACTTTCTCTGGACACTGGGCGAAACAAGTGGGGATGGCAGGAGCCACCCAAGGGGGAATTTGTGCACAGGGGAAGTGTTTCAGGACAGTGGTTGAGCAGGAGCCAGTGGTTTTGCATTGCCTCATGTGAAGTGCTCGAGCTAATGAAGCCACACACCCATCTTGGTGATTTTCCACAGGGTTTCCATCCGCCTTTGGTTTTTAAGGTGCTGTCCACAATTCCGGAAAGATGCAGCTGATTGATTGCAAGATTCCGGGATGGAAAAGAGTGGAAACAACCCTGAAGGGGCTGCAAAAAACACACTCAGCCCCAGAGCAGGTGAGGAGCACCCAGATGCAAGGGTGATGAGCAGCAAGAGGAGGAATTCCCAGCTATCCAGCCCCAGGTGTGCAATGTTGGTGCAGCACAGACACAGCGTTATGGCTCTTGCCCAGGCTGCTGGTGAGGAGGTGTTCCTGCCCTCCCACAGGATACCATCCCCGGGGAGTTTGTTGCCTGGCTTCTGGGGATGGTTCCTGCTGCCAAAACCCCAGGAGAGCCCAAACCACCTTCCCCATGGCTCCATGCCTCCACCCTGCACTGCAAGGTGCACAGTTGTTAAGCAGTTCAACCTCCTTTTCATCCCAAGCACAGTTCTGAAGGTTTAAATAGAAAGATATCAAAATAAAAGATAATTGTTGAGAAAGATGAATAGGGGGAGAAAAAAACCCCATCAGCACGGAGGAACTCTTGTCTAATTTCTCACCCACGCAGAGCACAGCGATCTTAGTGCCTTCGACTCTGGTTCGTAAAAGCTTTCATGGCTTTATTACCAGCTCCCCGAACAGCTTGTCCTTTTAATAAGCCAAGGCCTCCAGATAGCAGATCTGCCCATGGGAGATCCCATCAGGACGTGGTTAATCCAGGCAGAAATAGTACAAAGCATCATCACACTCACCTGACTAAGGAAGCCCTTGTCTGAGGCAGAAAAAGGTTAAAACCCACCCCAAAATCAGGGGGGAGAGGAGGGAGGGAGAGCTGAACCTCCTCTGTGGTGGGTTAACCTGTGCTGCCGGGTGTCCTCGCCTTCTCCATCAGCCCTGCTCTCCACAGCCGCTGGCATTGGCGATGGAGGCCTTTAATTATCCAAACTGCTGCCCCTCACAAAATTAAATGCTGCTGAGGATGACTCAGTGTTTAATGGACTGGCTGCTCCTCACGCCGGGAGAGCCAAGCGGGTGCAAGCGAGAGCACGGCACAACACGGCATAAATCACCCGGAGACACTGCTCACGGGGCCCGCTGACCCAGCGCCTTGGAGCAGCCACTGCTGGCTTTAAACACTGTTGTTTTCACTCAGGATAACCCCGGGGGGAGCTCCTGGGAGCAGCAGCTCTGGGCGTTGCAGCTCAACCCTCCACCCAGGCTGGCTGTGACCCTTCCCCAGCTGCCACCGCGTGAATGCGCTCGATTTAGAAATCCCACGGATTCACCAAGCTGGCTGTGCTGGCTTCTCTGTTCCCAGGATTTAGACGTGGTGGTTTCCTTTGGAAAGGTCTCAGCAATGGTCAGATGGGGTTTAGAAGGCAAGCAGGTGCCAGAGGATGTGATACAAAGCTTGTCCCTGCCTTTGCTCGCCCGCCCAGGACAGCACCATGCACGGGGCCAGCCCAAGCCTGCATGGCAAGAAGCAGCTCTGTTAATAGCCTCGTTAGTCTCACCAAGATGCAGAGGCTTTGGCTTCCAGCAGATAATTAACGATGTGCTCATGAATTAGGAAACCCTGGACCTCTCCCAGGATCTCTGTGGAGGCAACGGAGCTGCTCGTGGTTCATAGCTGGAGCAAAGCTGATGCCTCGAGGAGCAGCACAAAGCAAATAGAATGGCCAGCAGGGACTGGCAGAGCCTTCTTTGCCCATCTTTAATGTAAGACCATTTTTTTCTCCAGGTACCCAACTCCTGGAGCTGGCAAACAAGAGAAATTTCTCCGTGGAAAATGTTGTCAAGTGCTGGCACAGGCTGTCCTGAGCAGCAGTGGAGGCACCATTCCTGGAGGGATTTAAGACACGTAGATGTGGTGCTTGAGGATAGTGTGGTGGCCTTGGCAGTGCTGGGGCAGCAGTCAGAGGATGATCTTGGAAGTGTTTTCCATTTAAAGGATTCTGTGCAGATGCAAGAGTCCCTAATGCTGAAGCTGCCCCACCAACGAGAAAGGCACCCGTAAGAAGTCCTAATAAGGCCCCACGGTGCCTCATTTGAATACAATTTACTGTCGCTAATGATGCTGATGGTTATTTCCCCAAGCTAGGAAGTATTTGGCCCCAAAATGGGCTCCTGGAAGCAATTTCAGACGGCAGTCTGTAATGCTGCAGCTGATGGAAGCAATTTGCAACCCATTAGCAGAGATCGGCTGTGAAGATATTTTACACATCACTCAGTCCAGGTTTGAGGGGGGGATGGAATTTTTCCCCCCTCTCCTTTGGAATTTTTTGTCCTGGATGGGGTGAACACCTGAGCGCTGCCTCTGCAGCCCCAGCAGCTTTGCCACGTGCCAATGGTGACTTCTGAATTAAATCTCTTAAATACATAAATACAGTCCCGGACCGCAGGGCCAGGCAGCCCCAGAGCCTCATGCTCCAGGAAGGGATCCAGCAGTGCCCAGCACCTCCAGCACCCACAGGACTAACTGACCATTGTTAATTAATTTGCCTCCTGGACAGCAGGGATGCAGGTAAAGAAGCAATTTGCAAGCCAGGGCTGCCTCCATGGAGGGAGCAAAAGCACGGCACAACCCCAAAAAAGCATGGAAAAGCAACACTTCTCCATCCTTGCCCTGGGGACGCTCTTCCAAGAAGCAGGATGGGAGCTGGTTTCAGTAACTGGGGTGTGCATGGTGGAGCAGGGACAAGCTCTGCTGGGAAGGAGAGAAAAGAGCCCCAGGCCTTGAATTATCCCTTGGCCCCAGCTCCGGAGGTGTTCCCAAGACACTTCTGGGATCCTGCCTGTCTGCTGGAGCCTGCGCTGAGAGCCTCAGCTCTGCAGCACCTTCCCTTAATTACTTTTTTTCATTCTAATTACATCTGAGGGGAGCCCTGGTTGCTGAATCCGTGCTCTGAGCACCCATTTTTAACAGGAGGACTCACCACAGCCACTGACACCCCACCACCCCTCACTAACCCACCCCTTGAAGCCTTTGTGTCTTGCAGTTATCACCTGGGGCTGTTACCTCCCCACCCATCCCACAGCCCTCGGCTGGTTCGGTTCCACCGTCTCTCCCAGCAGGAATTAACACAACCCTCACGTGGCTTCCCCAAAAAATAACACGGAAACGCTCCCAGTCCCCACGCTCCACTCAATTCCAAGGATGCAGCTGCATTCTCCCTGGACGAGGGCCAGCGGTGAGGAAGTTTCCTCTGGTCGCTTTCCTCCTCCCTGGCTCCTGTAGAAAAGGGTCTTGGGGTGTTTGGGGCCCCAACAGCTCCATGAGACCCCCCCAGGAAGCGTTCTCCATCCAGGGGACGCAGCAGAGCCTCTTCCCTGGGGTTTTTTGTGCACTAGAAATCAAGGACTCCCAAGAAGGTCCATGTCCTCACCTGCTCCAGCCTGAGACCTCCTCCCTCCCTGCCCAGCCCGCGCTGCCGGGGGATTTACTGTTAGTAAAACCACTGCAGAGAGCGACTTCTCATCTGGAAGGAGAGAAGGAGGAGGGATGCACGAGCACTTTGTAAATGTCCTTCTCCCTTACCCCAGCAGCACATCCTTCTCCGGGCTCCCATCAGGATGCTAATGGAGGGACAGCTATCAAGCAGGCAGCTGCCGGCCCGGCAAGGAGCGATGCCGGCTGCAGAACGAAGCGGGAAGGGAAAGGCAGGGCTGGTGCCAACTGGGAATGCTAATGCTGCTCTCCCGGCCTCGCAGCCATGTCCCCAAGCTCCGGTAGGGTTGTCCCCGAGCCTGGCAAAGGGGGTGCACTGGCTTGGGGGTGTCCCTGGCCCCCAGCTCTGTTGCTCCCAGGTGCTCCTGAGCAGGTCCCACTGTAAAACCCAGGGCTCCTGCTCGGGCAGGGGAGAGGATGCTCTGGAAAAGGACCAAACCAAGTGTGCCCAAGCCGTGGGATTTTGGGGACAGGGTACGTGTGCCTCACCCTGCTGTGTCCCTGAGTGCCCACACTCCCGTTTGTGTGGTTCAGGTGGGGACACCATGCTGGGAAGGCACCTCTGGGCAGGGACACAGCTTGTGACAACCCTGGGGTCTGGCTGTCCCTTTCCAACATCACACTTGTAAAGGACATTGAAGCATCCTTTTCCATTTGACTGCAGCCACCTTACTGGAAGCAGTGGGCGGGTGCCTGCTGCAGCCTCCGCACCCAGAGCCGCTGCCGCGGGGGCTCAGCTCGGGTGACGAGGGCACCCCGCTCCCCCAGGCAGTCACGGGGTGCAGCTGGAGACAGTGGGAGATGTGCTGGCACTGGGGGGAGCTGGGCAGTGCTGTGCAACCCCCCAGCTCTGCCCCGGGGAGGAGCAGAGCACCCGGTGCCTCCTGCCCCGGGAGCAACCCGGGGAGACCGGCAGAAGAATGGTGCTGGGAAGGGGGCGGCGTGTCCTGAGCAAGGCAACGGCCCAGCGCCTCCAGCAGGGTCAGTCCCTGTCACCGTGACAAGTGTGACACGCACCAGCCACAGGCAGCAGAGCAGGGCTGCAGGTGGACACTCGAGGACACGCGTGCCCCACGGCCAGAAAAGGGCTGGAAGCCACCGGTGCCCCCCAAAAGGACCGACCCCAGGATGTCCGAGCACCCGCCCCGGCGCTGGGGCCACCGCGGGTGAAGCCTGAAGGGCGGGGGAGGCCGCGGCAAGGAAGAGACGGGTCAGGGCTGTGGGATGGGGCCGGGGGGCTCCGGCGGAGCGAGGAGCCCGAGCATCCCTGGAAGGCGCTGGGGGATGGGAGCGGCACACGCACACGCACACACACATTACCCACATGCACACGGCAGCACACCAACAGCCCCTGCCAGCGCCTGCAATCGCTGGAGCGCCGCTCCTGCGCCTCTCCCTCCTCCTCCTCCTCCTCCTCCTCCTCCTCCTCCTTCTCCTCCTTCTCCTCCTCCTCGCTGCCCACCGGCCTGCGGCACCCCTCACCCCTCCGCGGCCTCCGGCCCCACCAGCGCTCAGACAATGACTTCATGCGGATTATGCATCTGAAGAAATCACCAGCTCCCAGATAGCCACAGGGGGAGGTATCCATGTGTTTGGCAGGGAAGCAGCCTCCTGCTCGCCTTCCTTCTCCTCCTCTTATCTCCTCGCACACGGCAGCTGCCTCCTCTCCAGCGATGGTCGCCTGCGGTCCCCCCGCGCGGCGCTGAGCGAGGCCCCGGCGCATCCCCGCTCCCACACTTGCACCAAGGTACCAACGAGGCTATTTTTATTCCCCCCCCCTTCTTTTCCGGTTCACCCGCCGCTGCCGGGCTCGGTGCCTCAGCACCCTCGGTGCCTGCACATCTTCCGCTCCCGTGTTCCCAGCCGGCGGCGAGAGGCTCATCCCAGCCCCGGTTCCCACGGCGCAGCGGCAGCACCACCAACCCAGCTCCAGCCACGGCCGCCGGCCCTGATTCCAGGTTTGCATCTTGATTCCTTCATCTGTTTGTCGATGCGACAGTGCCATTTGTGGGAGGTGGAGGGGGAGCGGGGCAGGTGGGAGGGGAGGGGGAGATGAGGTGGTGGTGGGGGGGGTGGGCACAGCACCCCAGTCCTGCCGTGGGATGGGGAGGGCAGGGAGGAGGTGGGAGGGGGGGAAATGCAAGAGGCTGCATCCAAATAAATGTATTTATGTGTGTGTATATATATATATATATATATATATATATATATATATGCATGTCTGTGTGTATATATATATATATATATATATATATATATATATGTATATGTATATATATGTAGGCTTGGGGGCAAGAGCAGGGCACAGCAAAGCATCTGCCCCTTGCGGGCGCTGCTGGGCATGTCCCTGCCTGGGGCTGCCATGGGCTGGGCACCCACAGCGCCCACGAGGCACCCACGGGTTCCCTTCTCGGCAGAGTGGCCACCCCGGGCTGCTGGCACTGACCATGATGGACCTGAAAGTGGACGAGGAGGAGGTGGACAGCGGGCAACCAGTGAGCATCCAGGCCTTCGCCAGCAGCTCCACCCTGCACGGGCTCTCGCACATCTTCTCGTACGAGCGGCTGTCGCTGAAGCGCGTGGTCTGGGCACTTTGCTTCCTGGGCTCGCTGGCGCTGCTCGCCCTCGTCTGCACCAACCGCATCCAGTACTACTTCCTGTACCCCCACGTCACCAAGCTGGACGAGGTGGCGGCCACCAGGCTCACCTTCCCCGCTGTCACCTTCTGCAACCTCAACGAGTTTCGGTTCAGCCGAGTGACCAAGAATGACCTGTACCACGCCGGCGAGCTCTTGGCCTTGCTCAATAACAGGTGGGTGCCAGTGCCTTGAGGTGGCCCCAGGTGACATCTCAGTTAGTCTGGATGCAGCCAAGAGCCACCAGGTCCTGCTGATGCTCCTGGGCATGTGGCTCCCACTCTGGGCTGCCTCAGATGCCTCCAGTGCACACAGCTCCCGTCCCCAGTGTGCAGCACATGCAGCAAGGCCAGGGCCACCCCCCTGGGTTCCTGTGGGGCTGACCCAGCACACCTGGCTCCGGTGCCATGTCTGGGTGCTATCCCATGCAGTAAGGCCAGGGGTGCCAGCAGGTGAAGCCACTGACCCACACCCCAGCAGGGTGCCATGCCTTGGGCTGTGGAAGCCCCTCACCTGTGGCTGTGGTGGCTCCTTGGTGCTGCCAAGCTGCTGTCAAGAGCCTGGTGCACTCCCTGCCCGGGCCAATGCCGAGGGGCTTCACTGCTGTCCCCACTCCTGCCCCAGGGAGGGGTTTTCAGGCATGAGACCCAGCCCATTCACCCCCTGTCCCAGCAAGGCCACCACCTCACCAGGACGCCACCAAAAGCACAGGACAGGTTGCTGGGTGGCCTCAACCAGGGCTGGTGCTACTGGACCAGCAGTGGGACAAGTGGGATGGGTTTGGAAGGTGCCCAGCTTCTCCTCATCCATCCTTCTGCCATCACTCATGGGCCTCTGGGCCACTTTGTGCTGTTAGGTGCTCTGGAAATGCCACGTGCAAGGTGGGGCTGTGCTGAGCCCATGCAGGGGCAACTCCTGGCAACTCCAAGTGGCCTTTGCCAGTGGGAGCAGCCACCACAGCCAGGCCTGAGCCTCTCCCTGCTCTTTCCCCCAAGATACGAGATCCCAGACATCCAGACAGCCGATGAGAAGCAGCTGGAAATCCTGCAGGACAAGGCCAACTTCCGAAACTTTAAGCCCAAACCTTTCAACATGCTGGAGTTTTACGACCGGGCTGGCCACGACATCCGGGAGATGCTGCTGTCCTGCTTCTTCCGTGGGGAGCAATGCACCCCCGAAGACTTCAAAGTGGTGAGTGACCTGTGGGCCCTGCCCAGTGCCACCTTTCCCCCATGCAAGGAGGGTGCTTGCCCACCTGTAGCTGCTCCTGCCTCCTCCCAGCTCGGAATGGACCGGCAGCACCGTCACTAAGGGGGTGCCGCTGGGTTTTGGAGGTCCAGGTTGTCCCCAGGAGCACGTGTGGCTCCGTACAGCTCCGTGGGCTGCTCCCACGTGGGCACAGCTCCCCGGGATCATTTGGGCTCTGCAAAGCAGGGTTGTGCCGGGCTGGAGGCTGCCATGGTGAGGAGGCTCCAGTGGAGAAGCAGGGAGAGCATGGATGGCCGAATCCCTTGGGAACACAGGTCCCAGTGGCTCCGTGCTGCGCCCGGCCATGGAGGTTGTTCTTGTGCTGGTGGATCCAGCACACAATAAAGCCTTTATCCCTGCTCTGCCTGGCCCCATCCAGCTGGGAATGGAACAGTGCCGGCTATTCGGGTGCTGCCTAATCAATTCGGCAGCCGCGGCGGCTGCTCCCAAGCAGCTCCGGCGTGGAGCCCGTGTCCCTGCACTCTTCGGGGTCCCCATCCTCGTCACCAGCCCAGGGATGTCCCCCTCGTGTCCCACGCTGAGCATGGCTGGGTTTATGCAGAGCTGCCACCCTGGTCCCAGCGCAGTTCGGGTGATTTTAATCGTCGGCATTAAATTCCCGTCATGGGCTCTTTCCACGAGCAGGTGTCTGTTGTCAGCCATGAGGCGTTTTATTTGTTAAATGGAGGCATGTTGCAGCCCGGAGGGGGCTGGATCCCCTCCAGCAGGGCCGGCAAGCAGGGCCAGCCCCTGCCCGGTTCCAACACCGGCTCTTCCCAGAGCACGGTTGCATTTTCTGCACCAAACCATCCTCAGGGACCTTCATCCCAGCTCCCTCCCTTCATCTCTTGGGTTCCAAATCCCTGTGTTCTGCATCCCTTTCAACCAGCAAAAGCCAAACAGACTTGCAGCTGGTTTGTTATTCCTGTCTGGATTATTCCTTGCAAGCAGGTTGGGATGATTTAATGGATTTGATTAGAGGAAGCTGCATCTCTGTTGCTCTTTGGGGTCCCTTGCAGCCTGGCACAGGGAGATCTGTGTGTGGTGGTGTTAGGATGGGGTCCTGGCACTCTCAGAAGCTCCTAGGGGATTGTCTCACCAGCAAATTCCTGCTGCCTCGCTGCTCCCTGCACGGGCTGAGCCAGGCTCGGTGCTGCTCTGGGCCTGGTGGCCCCGGCCGGGCTGTGGGTGCTGGGGAGCAGCACCTGGGTTCACACCATCAGCCCCACCCTGTGGGGCCCCACCTTCCCTCACAGGGGCTGGGTCCCCTCTGCACTTTGGGAAGCCCCTTCAGTGTCCAGGGACGCTTTTGCATCCAGGGCTGGCCCCATTCTCTCACTGATCCAGAGGGATCTGCCAGGGGGACTTTGGGGGCTGCCCAGACCCCACAGCCTGGGGCAGATGGGGACAACCAGGGGGGGTGATGGGGACAGCCTGGAGGTCAGTGGGGACAGCCTGGAGGTCAGTGGGGACAGCCGGGGCTCCGTGGGGCTAGGCGGGGGTCCCGGGGCCGGCCGGGGGGCAATGCTGATGGCGGGCACAGGAGCGGCGGCAGCGCCGGGGCCCGACACGCCGCGGTGCCACCTTATCTGTCCCCAGCAGAAGGGAGGGCTCGGGACAGCCGCGGCGAATGCAAATGAGGGGCTGCCGGAGCCGAAATACCTGGGGTGACGGTGAGGTAGAGGAGGAGCCGCCTCCTGCCGGGTCCCCCCCGCACGCTGCCGGGCTGGGGGAGCAGCGGTGCCGGAGCAGGGACCCCCCCCGTGCTGGGGACACTGCCCGTGTGCCCCCTAAAGCACCCACCTGGAGCAGCCCAGGGGGGCTGTGGGATGGTCTCGCCCCCCAGGTCAGCTCACAGCATCACCTGCAGCCAGGACAGGGTGCCCCGGTACAGGGGGCTGGTGCTGGGTGCTGTGGAGAAGCCCATCCTGGGATGATTTGAGCTCTTCCCACCTCCTCCTTCATCCTACATCGTCACCAGCCACATCGGGGGTCCTGGTATCGCTCATCCCCCTCCATGTCCCCCCCGAGTTGTGTGCAGGGTACAGGGACATTCTGGTGGAGCTGAGCAGGCTCAGACTCATCCCATACTGGAGAGTGAACCCTCTAAAAAGACCAGGGGGGACCATTGGCCCACCCCAGCTCTGCCCTGGCTCTTCACAGCCCCTCCAGCACCAGGGCAGTGTTTGGTGTCCACCAGAGCCCCCCACTGCAGCAGCCCAGGACAGGGACAAGGATGCACACAGAGGTGCCCTGATTTCCTCCCCAAAATCCCGGCATGACCTCAAAGCCTGGAGAGGCTGAGATGTCCCCATCCCCAGGCCTGTGCCCAGAGCCTCACACAGGGATGGGACAGCCAGGGGACGGACACGTTTTCCATTGTATGAGGGGGGGCCACGCTCCCTGGCACAGTCATTAGCAGCGCGGATCAATGTTTCACTCTTCCTACTTCATTATTTATGAGCTGGAGTCCTCCCTCCCCTGCGGGAGCTCTCGGCACCCGCCCCGGCTCCCTGCTGGCTCTTCTTCCCCTCGCCGCGAGGCTCTCCCGGGGCCTCGCACATCCACAAGGATCTGCGCCTCACCCAGCAAGGGAGAGGCTCACGAGCCCTCTCTCTGGGCTCTAAATCCCAGGGAAAAAGGAGGAACGCAGAGGATAAGCTTCCTCTCCACACCCCAGGATGGGAATTGCGGCTGCATGAAACCTCGGGAAGGTGTCCCGTGCTTGGGAAGCGCCTTTTGGGTGGTCGGAGCAGCCAGGGGGGACAGGAGTTGCTGTGCCCGGGGTGGCACGATGTGCATTTGCAGCTTTTCCTTCTCACACCCTGTGAACCCATGCCAGGGAGAGCCCCATCCCAAGCTCCCTGTCCTGCTCCGGGGCACAGTGGCTGAGCCCAGAGCCCTGGGCAGCGTGCATGGGACAGCCTGGATGAGCTGGAGAGGATTAAGGCCTCTGGACCGTTTCCATGAGGCTCCAGGGCTGAGCTGGCACTAGGGAGAATTGAGTTTGACGTGGAGATCATGCCGCTGCCTTTTGCATTGGATTCTGCATCCTCTGTCCTGGAAACACCGGGTGCACAGAGAGGGAGCCAGGGAAGGAGCGGGAAGGGTCGACAACAGTCCCAGCAAACCCCAACCACATTCCTCCTCTCCTCCTTCCCCCTATCTCCAGGGCAGTGCAGGAGCTCCCATGATGGAGAACAGATCCTGTTCCCCACAGCACCTCACTGCTCCCTGCTGGGCCTCCCCACCCTCCTTCTGACCCCACTGCGCCCTGGTGAACCTCACTAGACACCTCCAGATCCCGCTGCACCCCTCAGACTCTGCTAAACCCCAATGTGTGCCCCTCTGCACCCCCAAAACCTCTCTGCACCCCTGGGCTCCCTGCTCAGCCTGCAGCCCACCTCGCTTCAGCTGGGGGTGTTGGAGCTCTGCTCCTGCCACCCCGGGCACATGATAGCTTCTCCCCCTGAAAAAAAAACCCTTGTGTGGGTCAAACCTGTCCTGTTGATGGGTGCTGGGGTGTCCTGCAGCACCCGTGGGATCTCGGAGGGATGGGCACAGTAAGACACGCTCAGGGGTGCTCAGCCGGGGGGTGCTGCTGCTGCCCTGCCCTCCCCGCCTCTCAGCCCTGCGAGATCCAGGCCCCAGCCCCTTGCAGGGGACCCCAAATCCAGCCCTGGCCCCCCGTTGGCCCCTCACGGCAGTCACAAGCCCGGAGCCCCGCGGCGAGCGGAGCTCCCCCGCGGTGCAGCGTTAGTGGATAATCACGGAGCCGGAGTGAGAAGCAGCTCCAACACAGCTGGAGAGACCGGGCGCGGGAATTACTGATACCCAGACATTTCCTGGAGCTTTTGACAGTTAATAAACAAACCGCATGGGTCCATCTGGCTCTGGAAAAACAACTTGGGGACAGCATGTGGGCACCAGGCACGGCCACTGGTCCCAGACAGTCCCATCCTGGTTTGGGGCTGGTTCCCAGCAGCATTCCGAGCCCCAGCAGATCCCACCACAGTCCCCAACGGAGCCGGTGCATTTACAAATTCTGTAAGACATTCGAGTGATTTATGCAAATCACTTTTTAAAGCGGCACACAGGCTCCTAAATAACTTATAAGCGTTGGAAACTGCTGGCACGTATCCGTTGTTTCTGAGAACTGATTCACCTCGGGCATCCCGGTGGTGTCCCCAGGGGCCCGGCTGAGCATCCTCACCTGGATCATCGGCAAACTCCGCCCAGGTTGTTCCCCACACCGACCTCTCCGCGGCTGAGCAGCAGCAGGGTTTGACCCCCGAGGTTGCCCCGTTTTCCAGACGAATGAAGCAAACCCGGCGGGACACGGGCGAGATAATCGGAGGTGATGGAGCAGAGGAGCCGCCACGCACGGGACCGCAGCCGTTTGCTGGTGGTGACCCGGCTCTCCCGGGAAGTGCAGCGGTTGGGAGTGCCCCAACTCTGGTATCTGCTCGGCAGCTCGGAGATTTTCCCGTATCACTGTATTTTGCTCAAAGCAAATCATCCGGAAAGCAGCCGTGAGCTGTTTCGCCCTCGGGCAGGGAGCAGAGACACTCAGGCGCTGCTCCTCAGCTGCCTCCTTGTCCCAGCTTCACCCAAGCATTCCCAGACCCGGTCAGGCAGAACAGGGGAACCCTGGGCTGTTTGTGGCTTTGCTCACCCCACAGTGACGCGAAGGTGGATGGGAACTCTTGTGGGAAGCCGCCTGCTCTTCGCTCTCCCTCTGCGGCAGGACAGAGACACCACGGCCCCGGCGCTGTGGGACCAGCACCACTGAGCCCACCACGACTGATCCTGGCCAAGATGGGGCAGAAGAGGATCAGGAACAAGAGGGATGAGAACACAGTGGCACGGTGAGAGGCCACCACGTGCTGCACCCCACAGCTGCTTCATTAGAGCTGCGAATGGTGCAAGCACCACCTGAACCTCAGGTGGGATAGGAGGGGAAGGACTCGTGGGATCAGGGTCAGGGCTCAGCCGGTGTCATTTAGTCCCTGGCTCTGCCCAGGGGCCGTGGCCAGCCCCAGCAGCTCCCCCTGCACACCCAGAGGGGTCACGCACCCCCAAAGCTCTGCACGCACCCAGAGGGGTCACACACACAAAAAGCACCTTGCACATGTGGAGATGTCACACCCCAAAGCACTTTGCACACCCGGAGGGGCCCCCCACAGCCGGAGGCACCGCACACACCCAGAGATGTCACGCCAAGAGCTCAGAGCTTCTCAGCTTCACCTTTGGCCAGTCCTGTTCCTCTTGCAATGCCTTTGCACATAAAGACTCATTAACAAATGAATTATTAATGATTATTAATAAGCTGTAATGGCATCTGTGGCTGCTGGAGGAAATGAGGAGGTTTTCAAGTGGTGTCCGACCGCAATGGAGGTGAGGACTTCACGACTGAGGACAGACATGCGTGTCCCAAGGGATCCACAGGCTGGAAGCACAGCCCTGGACAACACCCTCAGATTAGGTGTCCCAAGCTGTTCCCCTCAGCCTTCCTTTGGTGTTTTTCCCAGCCCCAGGCTGGGCAATAGCAAGGAGCTCTCTGAGCATTCCAAAGGACCTGCCCAGGAACCTCCTGGTGCCATTTTCCCTCTCTCCCTGATATCAAGTGGGGAGAAGCCAGGCTGGAGGGGGCAGATTCCCTGAGCCTTTGGAGCCACAGATCTCCACAGGGAGACCAGGAAATTAACTGTCTCATGGCCTTTTTGCCTCAGTTTCATTTCTCTGGCTGTTTAGAGCCACCTGTGTTTTATCGCCTGTGGAGCTTGGCTGGGGCTCCCGAGGCGGCGCTGCAATTCCTGCTCCAGCCAGGGTTCAAGGAGCTCCTCACCAGCTCTTATTTATTTATACAGCCTGACACATGGATATTATAACCAATTGTGGTTTTTTTTCCCTGTATGGAGTGTTTGGTGTGTTTTCCTCCAGGCCTTCAGCCCAAAGACAGAGCTGGGGGTGTTCCCACCCACTCTGAGATTTATCAGGCATTTTAAACCCCTGCTCTCCTGGCAGGGACAGGGAGACCCTTCCAGAGCCACCACATTCCAGGGCTGTGTGACTGCTCTGCTTGGATTAGATTAGATTTGAAAAGCGTGATACACGTGGAGCCGGAGCGAGTGAGCACAGCAAGGAAACCAGACCGGAACACCGTGGGCTTTTCCCCCCTCCAATAAAACCGCCGGCTCGAATCTGCCTGCATGAACTGTCTGAGCGATTGTGAAGGATGTCGGAAAAAATCGCAACCTGCTTACGGGTGATTCGTGATCGGCAGGAAACACGGGAAGGCGTTGGGATAAGGGTCCGCAGGAGTAATCCTGGATGCGCGAGAATTAGCGACACCTCGGCAGCGTCCTCCGCGTCCTGGCAGAGTCCTGGTGACCCCTGCACGGCACAAAGGGACATTGCCAGCGGGTAAATCACCGGGAAGCTCTCAGCAGTACAAACAGGTTCAATTATAGGAGCGTAAACAGATCCTGGGGAGGAGGAT
Organism: Anomalospiza imberbis; assembly: GCF_031753505.1. Taxonomy (NCBI): domain Eukaryota; kingdom Metazoa; phylum Chordata; class Aves; order Passeriformes; family Viduidae; genus Anomalospiza; species Anomalospiza imberbis. The sequence continues at coordinate 7,239,147 of NC_089702.1, forward strand.
GCGGCGGCTGCCGAGCTCCAGGGACACGCTGGACTGCCCACGGAGCTGCGGGGAGGTCCCGGCTGAGCCCCCCGAGACCCCCGGCCAGCGTGGCTGCAGGTGGCCTCAGTCCCCGGGGCAGCAGCACCGACACCCAGCAGGGCTGGCTGGGAAGAGCTCGCCCAGGAAAGCTTTGAAAGATTAATAGAGTTTAAATGGAAGCGTTTGGAGAGGAGATAAGGCTCATCTGATACGAAATCATATGGAACAACGGGATCCAGGGAGGCCCTGGCTCTCTAATGAAGTCCACTTAGCACATTACTCACCATAATGTGCTTTTTATTAAAGTCCTGTGCTGCAGGTGCTGAGTCTGCAGCCGGGAACACGGGGCTGGAATGGCACAGGCACCTGGAGTACCGGACCCCGCCACCAGAAGCAGCCGGGATGCGGCGTGGAAAAGGCACCTTCGGCTTCCTATTTCCCATCCCGTCTGATCCAGGGACGCGACTCTGGCATCACCCAGCGCCGCGGCATCACCGGTGCCCGCGGCTGGGGCTGGTGGCCCTGCAGGGACGGGGTGGAGAGGAGGCGGAGGTGGGGAATAATACAGAGGGAAAAACTCCTTTTTAATCATCAATTTTTCTGCATTAGAATGTGACATGCTAATCCACTGTGAAGCGTCTAATCTGGGGGATAAAGGGCCGGATAACACAAGCTGCGCCCGGCTTGGCTGGCAGAGCGAGCCGAGGCAAGGTGGCAGCATCTGATAAGGGGTGCAGGATTAGTCCCGGCACAGATCCCGCCTGCCCAGGCAATCCCACCTTGCTTGGCTGCCTCTGCTCCGTCTCTCGTCAGGGTCAGGGAGAGATCTGCAGCCCTGGAGCCATCCCAGAACGGCTCATCCCGCCCGGAGCAGCAGTGGCAGCGCTGCCGGTGCCTCCACCACCATCTTGGCAGCTCTGGGAGCTGCAAAGCACATCCCTGGGCCAAGACACGTGGAAAACCTCATTTTTCTCCCTTTCCATTCGCACACCCGGGTGCGTGGTGGGAGCAGGACAGCCCAGCTGTGGGGTCTCCATCTGCCCCAAATGTCCATCCCCACGTGCTGCTTTGGCTGCCTCATCCCACCCCTCATCCCATCCCTTCCTAGCAGCCAGCTAGCCAGCTCGGGCCTCCGGGCACCCCCAGGGATGACGTGGGCAGCTCAGCCTCGGCTCAGCCAGTCTTTGGCAGGGACGGGCAGTGCCCGTCACAAAACCGAGCGGGTCCAGCTCCCGGGGCTCTTTCGGCGACAGCCTCCCCGGGGCTCGGAGACCTGGGATAACAGAGCTTGCAATGTTGTTTTCTCCTCGCCTCCTCGGGGATTGGTTTATCTCTATGAATAACTCCATCCCGGCTTTGATCTCCTCTGCCATTAAAGCGTGACAGGCTGTGAAATGTGCTGTTGCTGCCGTCAAATCCCGCTCCCGCTTCCCCCCCGCCGCCTCCGTGCTCCCCCGCTCCGGGAAACCTCCTTTCCTAGGCCCGTGAGAAGCTGCAGAGCAGCGAGCGGGGCCGAACCGCCCCGGGACAGTGGCCAAACACGGTGCTGGAGGCAGGAAAAACCCATCTCCTCCTCCCATCCCACACCTCTCACTGGGGCGGGGAGGAGGGCACGGAGCATCCCCGGTCCCAGCGCCGGCTCGGGTGTGGCGGCATCACCCCAGCACCCGCCACGGGGGCTGATGTCACGGCTAATTATAGCATCCCCCGTCCCTCGCCCCCGCCAAAGCTTTACCTGAGAGAGGGTAAAAATAACTCCCGGCGAGGGAGGAGCTGGAACGAGCCCAAGGACTCCTCCAGCATCTCCAAAACTTGCACAAACCAGGACGGCACCCCCCTGCCTGCAACACACGGCCGCACTTTGTCCCCAGCCTGGGATCAGGACGCGCTCCCCTTGGCGCTGGTGCCACCGTGCTCCGGGCTGCGGCTGTCCCCGGTCACCTTCACCCCGGCTCGGGTGTCGGCGTTGGGACAGGTGGCGGTAACCGGAGCCGGGCCCTGCTGCTGGGAACCAGCCCCGGCGCACCCCGCGAGCTGTTTAAGCCGAGCGAAGCAAGTTAATGGCCCCAGTCGATGATGGAATGTTTTCATTACAGCATCTTTCCCTCTCTCTTCCTGCTGCAATCGCTCCCAAGAAGACACATTAAACCTCCCAGCGCCGAGGGAGCGGATCCGCCCCTCGTCCGCACCATCAGGGACTGGCTGATGGCCCCGAGCAGCACCGCTCACCTGTCTGAGCCCTGCCGGGGCTAAACAACCCCCTCAACTTGCAATTCCTTAATTCCGTTTCCTTTCTCCTCTGCCCTCGACAGCCATGGCACAGGAACCCAGTGCCAGAGCTGGGAGCAGCAGAAATCCCAGCCCAAACCCAGACAGCTCCTGCCTGTTCCTCCCTGTCCCGAGCATCCTCCAAGCCAGCCTGTGTGGGATCAGCCCAGCGTGTTCCCAGCCTGCTCCCACAGAGCTGAACCAGCCCAACTCTTCCAAACCCCCTCCTAGGAGCAGCCCTGATGCTGTTACAGCCCTGCCCTGCAGCTGCAGCTCATCCCCACCAAAGACACAGGGCACCTGTGACCTGGCCCCCATGTCCTGGTGGCTCCCAGCCACCCAATCCAACTTCCTGACTCTCTTTTCTAGGAAGAGTTTTCATCTCAGATTCTCTGGGATGCTCCCAAAAGGTGTAACCTTGATCTTGGCCTGATGAAATTTCATCCCGTGGCTCTGGCGCTTGTCCCCAAGGTCATCCACTCTTTCTCCCAGGTCCCCAAGTGGCATCTGGCAGTGTCCCTCTTTCACAAGGGCCCTATCGAAGGGAATATTGAGCTCAGGGAGCCCCAGGACGGGACACCCCACTGTCACATCATGGATCACTGCCCCTGGCAGGGACCCCCAGCACATTCCACTGGCATCACCTGCCCAGGAATCTCAGATAACTGTGCTGGTATCAGATCAGATTTTTACTGAGTTCCTGACTGATTTGTTCTCCCAATTTGTGGTGTCCATGTGCGCCAGGATGTGCTCAGGGACCGGGAACCCTGCAGGGAAGGAGATGCAGCAGCTGAACTGAGGGCTTGGGGTGAGCTTCTCCCACCCAGGCACCCGCCCAAAGCTCCCGTCCAGCCCCTGCACATCCAAGTGCTGCCGGATTTAGATTCTCCCCTGGTGCCGGGATGGGGCTGGAGATTGCTCTGTGGTCTCTGGATGCTTTTATGAAGTGCTGAGTACAGGAAAACAGCAAACCACAAGAAGGGGCTGCGCTGTGCAGAGAGGAGACGCCCGCACTCCAGGCAGCTCCATCCCAGGCAGCATCCTGCACCAGATCTGCTCCCTGGGACACCCTCAGCCTGGCTGGATCAGCAGCACAAGGCGTGGATGGCATTCCTTGAGGGAAGAGGTGGCTCCCCGTGCCCCACTGGGATCCGAAGCATGAGGTGACGTGCCCAGCACTGACTGGGCTCTGCAGAAGGACTCGTTGCCTGGACAGCACCCAAATCCTGCCAAGACCAGCCCTGCTGGGAGGAGGATGGACCTCACACCACTGGGAGCGCTGGATTTGCTGGATTCTCACGTGCATGCGCCAGGGCCCTGCAGCACAGGGGGATGAGCCTGCAGGGATGGGCACTGCCAGGGCAGGAGGAGCATCGTGCCAGCCTGAGGACACCACAGCATCCTTCCCCCCACCTGGACCACCGCTGAACCAGGACAGTGTCACGGGCATTTTGGGAAAACCTCTGGCTCCAGGTGCCCTGGGGATGAGTGCAGAGAGCCTGGCATACAGTGGCTCTGGAGACAGCTGGGGACCCAGCAGGGAGGGCCTGGGCCTGGCTGGAGCAGCCGCTTGGGCTGCCAGGGCCAGACCATGCAAGGACGGAGGGCACGGCATGGGGATGCAGCGGCGGGTACCTGCACACCAGTACACACTGTGTGCCCCTGGCCTGGCAGCCCCTCGGGCCCCCAGGCAGCACTGGGAGCTCCCACGGCACTTCTGGAGCCGGTGATGTCTCTGCTCCGTCCTGGCAGCCGGAGCCGGCCGATCCCGAGGGGCCTGGGGAGCCCGTGGAACCGCCCCTCGCTCCTCCTCCCCTCCTGCTCCTGATATACCCTCCTCGCTCCGGCCTCTCCGAGCATCCCTCTGCTCCTCTCCCTCACTCCCGCTCGCCTCACTCCTTTTCCTTTCTCCGTTTCTCCGCTCTGAACTTGCCCCTTCCCCCTCCCCTGCTTTCCCCAGCCCCTCTCCGCCGAGGAACTGACTGAAGACCCCCAGGCTGGGGCAGGGCACGGGCCAAGACTCCCACACCAGAGCCAGGACCTCCACACTACAGCTGGGACCCCCAGGCTGGGCAATGCCTCTCCAGATATTCTGCACCATCTCCTTCTCCAGTGAGGAAGCACCAGAAGATGCTGCAGCCACCACAAAGGGAGAAGATGAAGCCGACGAGTTCCTGTATGGGCAGGAGGAGGACGAAGAGGATGAGGAGGACACAGGGGCAACCACGGACTTCGTGGCCTTTGCCAGCAGCTGCACCCTGCATGGGCTGAGCCACATCTTCGTGGAAGGCAGCCTGGGTGCCCGGCAGGCACTGTGGGCGCTGGCATTCCTCCTCTCCCTCTCCGTCTTCCTCTACCAGGTGGCCGACCGCATCGCCTACTACCTGGAGTACCACCACGTCACGCTGCTCAGCGAGGAGGACAGCCCCGAGATGACCTTCCCCGCCGTCACCTTCTGCAACATCAACCGTGTGCGGCTCTCACAGCTCAGCCACGAGGACTTGCTCTACCTGGCCCCTCTGGTCGACTATGAGCCTGGGATGGAGCTGGGCTTCACCCCAGCCCAGCCTGGCCCCTGGGAGGAGGACGAGCCCCTAAATTTGTACGGGTTTTTTAACCGCACTTGCCACCAGCTGGAGGACATGCTGCTGAGCTGCAGCTACCGTGGCCAGCGCTGCGGCCCCGGGGACTTTGCGCCGGTGAGTAGCCCCAGGGTGGCCTGGCATGGGGAGCAGCTTCAGAGCTGATCGTGCCAGATCAGGCAGGTGATGCTGCCCTTGGAGCTTGCTCAGGGACAGACTGATATTTCAGCCCCATCTGCCAGAGCTGGGGACGGCACCGGCTGTGGAGATGCTCTGGTGGGACATGGAGCATATCCCCAGGGCTGTGCTTGCTGAGGAGGTGCCGGGCACCTCCATCCTGGTGCCATCAGGGCTTGTGGGGCACCATGCAGTGAGAGCTCACTGCCCTCACATGTCCCTTGCTCAGGCTGGCAGCAGCTCCGTGGTTTTGGGGCCATGCTGATTGCCGGAGGTGAGAGCTGGAACGGCCAAGGAGGGATGGGGGTGTCCAGGATCCCGTCCAGCCCCGTCCTCTGCAGGGATGGAGGAGGGCTTGGAGAAGGGCATCAGGCTGAGTGCCACCACCTTGGGGAGCCACAGCTGCCATGGGCTCTCTGGGGCTGTAAACCTGCAGCATCTCCTCTGATCCATCCCTGTGGGAACATCTCCTCCTCCACCAGGGCCAAGATGGGCAGTTCCAACACCGAGAGATCCTGTGGGTCAGGATCCTGGGTCAGACCATGCCCAGGCTGGGATGACTTAGTTTTGGGGCTGGGGACGCTCTCCTGGCTCTGTGCTGTGGCTGCACACAGAGGGGCCTCAGCTCTGTGTCCTCTCCTGCAGGTCTTCACCCGCTATGGGAAGTGCTACACCTTCAATGCGGGGCAGGATGGGAAGCCCCGGCTCATCACCATGAAGGGGGGCACTGGCAACGGCCTGGAGATCATGCTGGACATCCAGCAGGACGAGTACCTGCCAGTGTGGGGGGAAACAGGTAACCCACTGCCCCAGTGGGCCCACTCAGCCACCAACAGCTCCTGGGGTGCTGCCCAGCCCCTTCCCACCTCCCCAGTCCCTTCCCACCTCCCCAGCCCCTTCCCACCTCCCCAGCCCCTTCTCAGCTCCCCAGACCACAGATCCACATCCCTGAGGCTCCCTTCTCTTCCCCCCTTCCATTTCTCATCACTTCTGGTCTTTTCTTTCCCTTTTCCTCCTTGTCTTTGCTCTTTGCCATGGCAACTCCCCATCGTTTAGACACACAGCCATCACTTGTTTATAAATAGAGTCAAATACTTTCCCTGCCACACTCCTGGGTGTGGAGCAGGGGGGTCGGGGCAGAGGGGGCAAGGACATGGTGCAGCAAACAGATGGACAGATAGATGGACATGTGGAAGAATGACTTGGTCCAGGGAAAGCATGGGAGGCAGAAGTTGTGGTCCCTCTCACAGCAGGCTCGGCACAGCCCCTCAGAGCAGGGACAGTGCTGTGCTCACCTCACTTGTCTCTGCCACAGATGAGACCTCGTTCGAAGCCGGGATCAAGGTGCAGATCCACAGCCAAGACGAGCCCCCGCTGATCGACCAGCTGGGCTTTGGGGTGGCTCCCGGCTTCCAGACCTTTGTGTCCTGCCAGGAGCAGCGGGTAGGAACTGGGCAGGTGTGGGATGTCCCCTCCCACCCTGCGTGGCGGGAGCAGAGCCTCCTCGCTGTGCCCCTGTCCCCACGTCAGATGGAGGGGGGGACCCGGTCCTGGGGACCTGTGCCACGAGGGTGTCTGTCCCCTGCCACACTAAGGGGGGTTCTGTCCTCACTCCTAGCTTCTCTCCCCTTCCAGCTCATCTACCTGCCGCCTCCCTGGGGCGACTGCAAGGCCGTGGCGGGCGACTCGGAGTTCTACGACACCTACAGCATCACGGCCTGTCGGATCGACTGCGAGACCCGCTACCTGGTGGAGAACTGCAACTGCCGCATGGTGCACATGCCAGGTGAGCCCCGTGCCTGGCCTGGCCCCGGCCCAGCCCTCCAGTGTGGTCCCACCTGGAAAACCTGCTCTGTGTCTCCCCAGGCGATGCCCCTTACTGCACACCGGAACAGTACAAGGAGTGCGCGGATCCGGCCTTAGGTGAGGCTGCCCGGCCCCGTGGGTGGGACGGAGCTGCGGCGTTGGGTTTTTCCATCTCGCCATCCCCCTCTCTCCCTGCACAGATTTCCTGGTGGAGAAGGACAATGAATACTGCATCTGTGAGATGCCCTGCAACATGACCCGCTACGGCAAAGAGCTCTCCATGGTCAAGATCCCCAGCAAGGCCTCGGCCAAGTACCTGGCCAAGAAGTACAACAAGTCAGAGCAGTACATTGGGTAAGGCGCTGCGGGGTGATGGGGCAGGGTCTGGTCTTTCCATCCCAAACCTCAGCCTGATGCCACTCCTGTCCTGCACAGGGAGAACATCCTGGTGCTGGATATCTTCTTTGAAGCCCTGAACTATGAGACGATCGAGCAGAAGAAAGCGTACGAGGTGGCCGGTTTGCTGGGTGAGTGTTGGTGGCTGTGGGGAGCCCTGTGACAGTCCCCAGCCAGAGTCCCCCAGCAAGGTGGCCTCGTGCTGGCCCTGTCACCATGGCCCGTTCCCAAGTCACCGGGATGTGCCAACAGCACAGATGTGGAGCAGGGCACCTCACTGCCATGACCAGGCACCAGTCACAGCGGTGACAAGTTCTGCCCTTTCTCTGCTCCCTTTGCCACCTGACTCTGGACTCAGGCCACCCTGATGGCTTCCCTCTCCTCTGCAGGTGACATCGGAGGGCAGATGGGACTGTTCATTGGGGCCAGCATCCTCACAGTGCTGGAGCTCTTTGACTATGCCTATGAGGTGAGTGTCTCCTCCATCCCAAGGCTGTGCTCGTGTGGGATGTGGGGAAGGGCCACCCATGAGCCCCACGGTGCTGAAACGTGGCTCTGGCAGGTGATAAAACACCGGCTGTGCCGGCGGGGCAAGTGCCGCAAGAACCACAAGAGGAACAACACAGACAAGGGCGTCGCGCTGAGCATGGACGACGTGAAACGCCACGTGAGTGCGGGGCACAGCATGGTCCCCTCCTGCCTGTCCCCTCCTGCTTGTCCCCTCCTGCAGCTCGGGGGCTGCCCCAGAGGTGCCATGGGGTGGGGAGTCACCGTTTTGGGGAGCCCCTGGGAAAGGAGCAGAGGGCCCAGGCAGAGATGCTGTGGGTCTCTGCAAGGACCTGGATGAAAGCAGCAGCCCCAACGTCCCGTTTATCCTGCAGAATCCCTGTGAAAGCATACGGGGACACCCAGCAGGCATGACGTACGCAGCCAACATCCTACCTCACCACCCGGCCCGGGGCACCTTTGAGGATTTCACCTGCTAACCGACATCTGGATGTACAACCTGAGCTACCAAAGCCCTGTGAGAGCTGCCCTTCTCCCCACCAGCGCCAGTGGAGAGACACATCTAGGGGGCCTTTGCTCCTCGGCACGGTGGAACACAGACAAGAGCGACGGCCTCGGATTTTGGGGCGGGCAGTGGGTTTGGGCAAAGCCAGACCCCGGCACAGCCCCCGTGGCAGCTGCTCTGTGCCTGCCCTGCTCCTTCAGAGACTCCAGGATGCTCCAGCCCGGCCGTCCCACGGAGCGGGAGCGACACGCACAGTGAGCCAGGGCACGGGCCTGCCCCCGCTCCCCCTTGGCTCCCCTCGGCCTTTTTAACTAAAACCCAGAAGCCAAGAAGAAGCAGCCGTTTGGCCGCGGTCTCCATCCACAGCCCTGTCCGTCTGTCCTCCGTCGTCTCCATGCTCATCCTACTCCAATGCCTTGGCCGCGCCTGCCGGGCCCCCTGTGCCCGGTGGGGGGACCATCGGGGAGCCCCCGGTGTGCCCGGCACAGGGCAGCAGGCCAGGAGTCCCCAGAGAGCGCCTCTGTCCCCCGGCTCGCAGCCCCGGCTCGCCCGGGCGCTCCCGGCACGAAGACGCGGCGCCTCCACTTGTCCAGAACGTCTTCCTTGGCCCCTGCCCTGGGATCAGCCCCGGAGCAGCCCCGGGAGCACCGGAGGGGGCTCAGCTGGGAGGTGCCACCTTGGCTCTGAGGACACCGGGCACTGTCCCTCCCCACCCACCCCTCCTGGGCTCTGGGCAGCCTGGCCAGTTCCAGCACTGCCCTGCGGTCCCTCCCGTCTGCAGGAAACCCCAAACCCAGCCATCCTCGGGGACAAAGGAAACCCCTGGCCCCATCTGTCCCCAGCTGGGGATGCCCCCTTGGCACCACCATGGCTGGGCAGGCACTGGAGCCCCAACCCTCCCGGGGTTCAAGGGGGCTCTGGGGCCACGGCTCCAGCCCTGCTGAGCCCCGACAGCCGCCGGCCCAGGGGGTTTGGGGTGTCTGTGGGTTCCCAGCGCCGCGCTGACCCTCCCTGGCACAGCCCTGCCCTGGCTGGGGTCCGTGGCCACTGGGTCACTGCCCCCTGGGCCTGTCAGTGCCCACCAGTCCCCTCCGGGGTCCCCGTTTGGCCCCCCCAGCCCGTCTCCCAGCCCCCAGGCCAGAGCCCTCCCCGGGCCCAAAGTGCTACTTATCTTTAAGAGCTTTTGCAATAAGTCTTTTTAGTATTTTTTTTTTTTTCCTAAACTGCAGTTTTGGTTTTTATTCTTGTCATTTTTATTCTTATTATTTGCTTCCTGACCAAAATTAGGAACTGGGGGTCAGTCCTTTGTATCCAGCGATCACCCAAAGACGACGGGTCGGCCACATCCATAAATTTTCTTATGGATTTCTCCTAATGTTTAATCACGTTTCGTTTATTTATTTTCTTTCTTTCTTTCTTTCTTTCTCTTTCCCATTCAAGCTTTTAAAGATGGGGCTGGAATTTGACCTTGAGGCTCACCTGTTGAAGAAAACACTTTTTTGTTATTATGTCATCGGCATTTTATATTTCTTATATATAATATATATGACTATATATATATGTGTACATATATATATATATATATCTATATGCATCATACCAGTACCAGTGTAGATACCCATCCAGTAGCATTTAGGCCTTGTTCTTGTGCCATTTTTTTTTTTTTTTGTTACGGATCTCTGAATGCCTTCAAGTGTATAAAGTGTGGAATTCTCTCTGGTATCTGTACTATGTACACACATTTTCATAGGAAGCACAATAAGATGACAGATGCATTGTACATCAATACCTGCTACTCTTAACAACGATGATATAAAGAATGATATAAATGATATAACTCCCCCACGCCGAGCCTTTCTCTCTTGCTGAGCTGCTGGAAATGCTCCCCCGAGGAGGCAGGTGGGGACTGCCTCATCCCGGGATGCTCCTGGAGCCCAGGGAAAGGGAAGGGGAGGAAAAAGCTTTGGGCCAGACTTCACGAGCAGGGTGTGCCCTGGGGCAGAGCTGAGGCTGGGCTGAGCCTCCCTTTCCTGGGAGCTCCTGGTGCCTCATCGAGCTCCAGCCTCGCTGCCTCCCCAAGGAACTCCTCCCAAGGAACACGGGGCTGGAGGAGGGAAATGATTCCTCTTCCCAAAGGAGAATTAACACTCACAGAGCTGTTAAGCCCTGCCAGCTCCAGCACCTCCGTGGTTTGAGACCCACCTGAGGTCTGACAGGAGTCACCAGGTGGAATTTCACCCTGGGAGCACAACCCAAACATAAACACACACCTTTTGTCCTAAAAATTTCCAGCTACAAAGAGCAGTAGTAACAACAGAGCAGATCCAACAGTGGGCATCCAGAAAAAGCCCTCAGGACTCCATGGAGACTGAATAATAGGGAGTGGGAGTGGGCAGGGAACGCTGAAATGCCAACGCACACTCACACCCACCCTCCCCCCGGTCCCTTGGCTCCGACCGTGTCCCCTGGCTCCTGGAAATGGCAGAAATGCAGTTTTGCATCTCAACGAGAACAGTCTCACCCCGCTCTGGCGCTTCCCGGCCAGAGCTGGAGCTGCAAAGGCCAGGGGGTGGGACTGGAAGGAGAACGGCCGGGCCAGGAGGGCCTTAATGAACCCGATTAATCACAGCCGAGCCGTGCCCGCTCTCTCCCCGCGGCATCCCCGGCTCCAGGAGCTGTAATCCCCCCGCCGGACCTGCCGGCTGCGCTGGGAGCAGGTCACCCCGTCCATCTGTCACTGTGCGGCTCTCCGAGGGCTTCGGGAGGGCTCGGGGGAGGTGTCTGAGCCCCAGGGGCAGCACAGCCTGGCAATTCCCGTGGGATGCAGCAGGTACCACCGGGATGGGACGTGCAAAAGCTGCTCTTTGCAGGCACAAGACTCCATCGTGTCCATTGGAGCATCGTGGGACAGCAGGAGTGGGCTGGGGACATCAGTCTGGTGGGGATGCAAGGCTTCAGGCTGTTTGGGATCTGGGGACCATCAGTCTGTTCAGGATCGGAAGCTGTTTGGGATCCAGGCAACCTCAGCCTGGCCAGGATTCAGGGACCTCAGCTTATCTGAGATCTGGGGATCTTCAGCCCGTTCAGGATCCGTGGAGACTCAGCCCATGGGGACACCCAGCCCACTCAGGCACTGTGGAGATCCCGAGATTCCACCACCTCCCTTCGTGGGCCAGACCCCCTCGCTGGCTGCCAGTGACAACAGGCACCGAGGGACAATGGCACAGCCCCGGGTGCTGCTGCCCTGCAGCCAGAGCCGAAAGTTTCCATGGAGCCACCAGCAGGTGCAGGGGAGGCATTTCCAAAGCTGTTCCACCAAACCCTCGGGGCAGGAGAAAGGAGGAAGGGCACAATGAGGTCACCCCTGAGCCTCTCCAGGCTGAACAATCCCAATTCTCCCAGCCTTTCCTCACAGCAGAACTGCTCCATCCCTCAGTCATCCTGGTACCTCCTCCTGACTCGCTCCAGCAGCTCCACGTCCTCCCTGTGCTGGGACCTCCAGGCTGGAGGCAGCGCTCATCAGATGATCATCATTAATTATTTAATTAATACTCGTGGTGTGACTGCGTACTTGGCTTTTTCCATGGATTAATGCTGACTGGATTTGTGTCCCTTTTCTCTCTGAGCACAGGAAACCGCTTCAGGGAAAAGGAACTTAATGTTAATACTTGCAGAAAGTGGCCTTTAACTCCAACCTCCCACTCTCTGAGGAACCCCGGGGGAGACAGGAATCCTTTCCCTGAACCTGCACAAACTGGACCCATTCGTGGCCATTTGTTTTCCCTATAAACTTCATCCCTAAGAATCCCTGAGGTTGGAAAAGATCACCAAGTCCAAACTGTGACTGATCCCCACCAGAGCACCGAGTGCCAAGTCCAGCTGTTCCCTGGACATCTCCAGGGGTGGCGACTCCCCCATCTCCCAGGGCAGCCCCGCACCACCCTTTCCATGGAGAAATTCCTCCTGAATTTAACAGAGGGGAGCTCAGGTGAGGGCTGTCACTGCCACACCTGCACATCGGGGCCCTCCATCCGTGGGAAAGGCACATCCACCTCCCTCCGAGCACATCCTGGAGCAAGGGAGGCTCCAGCACCAGGGAACAGGGGCTGTAATCATGGCCAGGGAGCGGGGGATGACACCCCTCGACCCTTCCCAGCATTTGGGACCATCCTGCACGCCAATTCCACCCCTCAAGGTCCCCGTTCCCACCCCTGGTTCTCCAGAACCTGCACCCCAATCCCACCCCTCAAGGTCCCCGCTCTCACCCCTGATCCCCCAGAACCTGCACCCCCATCCCACCCCTCAAGGTCCCCGTTCCCACCCCAGATCCCCCAGAACCTGCACCCCAATCCCACCCCTCAAGGTCCTCCTTCCCTTCCCACACCCCCAGAACCTGCACCCCAATCCAACCCCTCAAGGTCCCCGTTCCCACCCCTGATCCCCAGAACCTGCACCCCAATCCCACCCCTCAAGGTCCCCGTTCCCACCCCTGGTTCCCCAGAACCTGCACCCCAATCCCACCCCTCAAGGTCCCCGTTCCCACCCCTGATCCCCCAGAACCTGCACCCCAATCCCACCCCTCAAGGTCCTCGTTCCCTTCCCGCACTCCCAGAACCTGCACCCCCATCCCACCCCTCAAGGTCCTCATTCCCACCCCTGATCCCCCAGAACCTGCACCCCAATCCCACCCCTCAAGGTCCTCATTCCCACCCCTGGTTCTCCAGAACCTGCACCCCAATCCCACCCCTCAAGGTCCCCGTTCCCACCCCTGGTTCTCCAGAACCTGCACCCCAATCCAACCCCTCAAGGTCCTCATTCCCACCCCTGATCCTCCAGAACCTGCACCCCAATCCCACCCCTCAAGGTCCTCGTTCCCACCCCTGGTTCTCCAGAACCTGCACCCCCATCCCACCCCTCAAGGTCCCCGTTCCCACCCCTGATCCCCCAGAACCTGCACCCCCATCCCACCCCTCAAGGTCCCCGCTCTCACCCCTGATCCCCCAGAACCTGCACCCCAATCCCACCCCTCAAGGTCCCCGTATCCCACCCCTCAAGGTCCCCGTTCCCACCCCTGGTTCTCCAGAACCTGCACCCCCAATCCCACCCCTCAAGGTCCCCGTTCCCACCCCAGATCCCCCAGAACCTGCACCCCAATCCCACCCCTCAAGGTCCCCGTTCCCTTCCCACACTCCCAGAACCTGCACCCCAATCCCACCCCTCAAGGTCCTTGTTCCCACCCCTGGTTCTCCAGAACCTGCACCCCAATCCCACCCCTCAAGGTCCCCGTTCCCAGCCCTGGTTCTCCAGAACCTGCACCCCAATCCCACCCCTCAAGGTCCCCGTTCTCACCCCAGATCCCCCAGAACCTGCACCCCAATCCCACCCCTCAAGGTCCCCGTTCCCACCCCAGATCCCCCAGAACCTGCACCCCCATCCCACCCCTCAAGGTCCTCATTCTCACCCCTGATCCCCCAGAACCTGCACCCCAATCCCACCCCTCAAGGTCCTCGTTCCCACCCCTGGTTCTCCAGAACCTGCACCCCCATCCCACCCCTCAAGGTCCCCGTTCCCACCCCTGGTTCCCCAGAACCTGCACCCCAATCCCACCCCTCAAGGTCCCCGTTCCCACCCCTGGTTCCCCAGAACCTGCACCCCAATCCCACCCCTCAAGGTCCCCGTTCCCACCCCTGGTTCCCCAGAACCTGCACCCCAATCCCACCCCTCAAGGTCCCCGTTCCCACCCCTGGTTCTCCAGAACCTGCACCCCAATCCCACCCCTCAAGGTCCCCGCTCTCACCCCTGATCCCCCAGAACCTGCACCCCAATCCCACCCCTCAAGGTCCCCGTTCCCACCCCTGGTTCTCCAGAACCTGCACCCCAATCCCACCCCTCAAGGTCCCCGTTCCCACCCCTGGTTCTCCAGAACCTGCACCCCAATCCCACCCCTCAAGGTCCCCGTTCCCTTCCCGCACCCCCAACCCCTCCCGGATCCCCGCCGCTCGTTCCTCCCCGCCGGCAGGGGGCGCTGCCGCCGGCGGGCGGGGGCGGCACCTCCCCGGCGCTCCGCGCGCCGTGCGCGGCCGCTTCCGGTTCCGCTCCCTTTGTGCGAGACAAGATGGCGGCGCGGGCCGGGTTCCAATCGGGGCCTGCGAGCGGCGGCGCCGCCGGGGCCGCGCCCGGGGCCGCGCTGGGCCCGGGAGCGCCGGGCGGGGCGGTGCGCATGGGCCCGGCGCCGGGGCAAGGCCTGTACCGCTCACCGTTGCCCGGAGCCGCCTACCCGGTGAGGCGGGGCGGCGCGGGGCGGGGCGCGGGGCCGGGCGCGGCGGGCGCTGACCGAGTCTGTTCTCTCCGCAGCGCCCCGGGATGCTGCCGGGCGGCCGCCTGGCGCCGCAGGGCCCGGCCATGGGTCCTCCCGGGTACGGCGGGAGCCCAGCCGTGCGGCCCGCGCTGGCGCAGGCCGGGCTGGACCAGGCTCGCAAGCGGCCGGCGCCGCAGCAGCTCCAGCAGGTGCAGCCGCAGACGGTGCCCAACCGCAACCACAAGTAAGGCACGGGGAGACGGCGCATCCCGGGGCTAACGGGGACATTTCCGGCTCTTGGGGACATCCCGGACGATGGGAGTGTCTGGGGGCAGCAGCAGTAACATTCGTGGGCGGAGGGGACATCCCCTGGGTTGTGGTGGGGATCGGGAGGAATATCTTCATGGAAATTGCCAGGCTTTGGAAGGGGCTGCCCAGGAAGGTGGTGGAGTTCCCGTCCGTGGAGGTTTCCGAAGAATGATGGGTGTGGCACTGAGTGCTCTGGGTTGGTGACAAGGTGGGGATCAGGTAGGGGTTGTAGTCAAGGGTCTTTTCCAATCTCAAGGATTCTGGAGTTGTCAGCCATCCTGCAGTGCTGAAGGGTCCTGTCAGATCCTTGTGCATTCCCCTGGGATTGGAGGACAACACTGGGCAGGGCAGGGCTGAGTTTATGTCACGTGCCTGCATCCTGATGTGATGCCCCAGTGAGAATGAAATTTTTCCTGGATTTAAAATGCCGTCCCTGGAAAAGCAAATCCAAAGTTGACTGAGGCTGGAGGGTCACTTGGTGTGGATGTTGTGTCAAGTCCTCCTTCCCAAGGGATGATTCCACTTCTAACAGATGCAGCCTGCTTTTTAATAGATGCAATTCCCTTTCCTGTGCTCAGAGGGGTGGGGAACATTGATATAACCAGTTGACCACACTGGAGCAGGGCCCAGCTAACTGGGGAGCCCCTGGCCAGTCGGTGCTGCAGGTTTGTGGGTTCCTGTGCCCAGAGCCATTCCCATTTTCACGCCTCTTTTGCCTCTTGCCCCTGTCAGCGCCAAGAAGAAGAAGATGGCAGATAAAATTCTCCCGCAGAGGGTGAGTGGGGCAAGGGGAGTGGCTCAGGGGGAGGTGAGGCAGCCTGGGGCACACTGGGGAGCTGATGGGCATTTCCATCCTTGCTTGGCCACAGATCCGTGAGCTCGTGCCCGAATCCCAGGCCTACATGGACTTGCTGGCCTTCGAGAGGAAGCTGGACCAGACCATCATGAGGAAGCGCCTGGATATCCAGGAGGCTCTGAAACGTCCCATCAAGGTAGGGGTGGGTTGTATTCAGGCTTTGGAGGCTCCTGAGTTCAGGCAGCAGGAGGGCACTGAAGGGTCGTGTGCTGTGAGTGTGGCATATCAGGGACCAGCAGCGCCTCTGTCCTCGCTGTGTGCACCGGGAGAGGGGCAATGCGAGGCAGCTGAAAACACTGAGCTCAGTTTTAGCAAAGCCTGTGCAGGACAGTTGGCCCTGTGCAGGAGGGTTAACGCCAAGCTGATGCTTTTTCTCCTAGCAAAAGCGAAAGCTGCGTATTTTTATCTCCAACACCTTCAACCCCGCCAAGTCGGACGCGGAGGACGGCGAAGGAACCGTCGCCTCCTGGGAGCTTCGGGTGGAAGGACGGCTGTTGGAGGATGTAAGTGGGAAGTACCCATCCTCAGAGGAGATTGTGGATCTGGAGTTGGCAATGAAACCAGTTTCCTAGTGTCTGAGAGTACAGCTGGGGCTTGATATCCTCCTTCATCTCTGTTTTCCAAGGAGTCTGATGGTGACGAGACCGAGAGCCCAGCTTGGAGACCGATGGGTGTCCCCATGGCAGGACATGAGTTGTCCAAAGTTCTTAGAGTTGTGAGAATCACTGGTGAGAGCAGCTCAGTGGCACTTGTGTCCCCGGCTCTGAGAACCAGGGCACTGGCATTGTACGTAACTGCTGAGGGGTTTAACTCCTGCGAGCTCATCTTTAACTCCAGTCTTTCCCTTTCTGACTTGGAAACTTGATTTTTGAGCACGCGTTGGTGAATTCAGGTGTTCAGAACTTACAGGAGCTGTTGTGCACGGTGGCTGTGCTTGAGTGCTGAGACTTGCTGCCCTAACCCTCTTCCTCCCTGTGTTGCTTGCAGTCTGCTCTGTCCAAATATGATGCCACCAAGCAGAAAAGGAAATTTTCGTCCTTCTTTAAATCTCTGGTCATTGAACTTGATAAAGACCTGTATGGCCCTGACAATCACCTAGTAGAGGTGAGCTGCTTTTTGCTGTGTTTCCTCCAAAAGTGGGTTGGTGTTTCAGCAGGTGGGGTTTGTGTGTCATTTATAACTTGGGAGGTGGGAATCCTTGAGGCTCCTGGGAGCCAGGAGCTCTTGAATTCTCACTTTGGCTTTTCCTCTCACTTGCTGAAGGTCAGAACAAATGTATTGATTGTTGTTTCAAACTCTTAAGTAGGAAGAATTGGAGCTTTCTCTAGTTGGGTGGGATTTACTGGCAAAGCTTTTTGGTTGCCCAGCAGCAGGAGCAGGGGAATCATGTTGGGGGGCGCTTCTGAATTGCCTCTCATGTTCCAGTGGCACAGGACTGCTACAACTCAGGAGACAGATGGCTTCCAGGTGAAGAGGCCGGGGGATGTGAACGTGCGCTGCACTGTCCTGCTGATGCTGGATTACCAGGTAGCATAGTAGGGAAAAATTCCTCCCTGTAGGGGTGGTGAGGCCCTGGCACAGCTGCCCAGGGAAGCTGTGGCTGCCCCTGGATCCCTGGAAGTGCCCAGCGCCAGGTTGGACAGGGCTTGGAGCAGCCTGGGATAGTGGAAGGTGCCCCTGCCCATGGCAGGGGGTGGAATGAGATTTCTGAACGGTCCTTCTCAACCCAAACCATTCCATGATTCCGTGCTGGGCATGCACCATTACCTGTGTCTCACCTGCCTCACCTCTTTTTGTTCAGCCTCCCCAGTTCAAACTGGATCCACGCCTGGCTCGGCTCCTGGGCATCCACACCCAGACCCGGCCCGTGATCATCCAGGCCCTGTGGCAGTACATCAAGACCCACAAGCTGCAGGACCCCCACGAGCGGGAGTTTGTCATCTGTGACAAGTACCTGCAGCAGGTGAGCAATGGCAGGGCTGGAACAGCAGCACCTGGATCAGTTTCCAGAGTGGGCAGCCGGGGGTGGCTGCACTGAGCCCCTGCTCCTCCCTCAGCCCTGTCTCTCTCACAGATATTCGAGTCGCAGCGGATGAAGTTCTCTGAGATCCCACAAAGGCTTCATGCCTTGCTGATGCCCCCCGAACCGATCATCATCAATCACGTGATCAGGTGAGGCTGCTCCACGTGAGTTCCTGTTTCCAGGAAGGAGTGGGAGGGAGGGATGGATGAGGCTGGCACGGGAAGACAATGTGACATGTCCTGATTTTCAGCAGCAGTTCCCATGTTGCCTGTCGCTGTTCCTTTGTACAAGAGCAGCTGCCTCTCTCATTACCACATCCCTCTTCCAAAGGCACTCCCACATCCCTGCTGTCCTTAGCTGTGGATAGAAACCTTCTTGGAGCACTCATTTCTTTTGCTGCAAAGCTGTGTTGGGTTTTTGCTGCTTTTAGGGCTGAGGCTGACAGTGGCATGGCTTTTCCCTGTCCCTGCCTGCAGTCCATTTGCTGCAGCATCCCAGAGGAGTTGCATTTGCTGCTTTCTTGAACTGGTCCCAGATTTTGCCTTCTTTCTGGAGCTACTCCCTGATTTTGCCTTCTTGTCCCCAGTGTTGACCCAAATGACCAGAAGAAAACAGCCTGCTATGACATTGACGTGGAGGTGGACGATACCCTGAAAACTCAGATGAATTCCTTTCTGCTCTCCACAGCCAGTCAACAGGAAATTGCTGCTCTGGATAACAAGGTAGGAAAAGCTCCTTCAGTTGTGCTCTCCTTGTTGCTGGGCAGGGATGTTTCTCTGGACACAGGATAGGAGTGCTCTGTTGTTTGGAAGCTGCAGTGGGATGAGGCGTGTTTACAAACGTGGCTGTACCTGGAAATGTAATTTTTAAAGCAACCATTCTATGGGAAAATTGGTAATATTTAGAGAGCAGGGAACTGGGAGCTGAACATCCAGTTTAAGGTAAGTATAAGTTAACTAGAGAGTGTAAGAATTTTCCTTCATGTATTGGATCCCTTGATGTTTCTGACTTCTCCCCTGTTCAGCAGTTCCAATCTGTGTTTGTCTCCTTCAGATCCATGAAACAATTGAGACCATCAACCAGCTGAAGACACAGCGTGAATTCATGCTGAGCTTTGCCCGAGATCCTCAGGGCTTCATCAATGACTGGCTCCAGTCCCAGTGCCGGGATTTGAAGGTAAAAGCTTTGTCTTGTGTGGAGGGTGGTCCGGTTCACACGCTTCCCTCATTAGAATGAGCTCCCACAGAGAGAAGGAGGCAATTTCCTCCTCAGAAAGCGATGCTGGGATTTGAGTCAAGCATAAGAATCTGACCTGAGCGCACTGAGATGTCTGTGAGGAAAGGGAAGGGGGTGGGTTTGCTCAGCACAGCCAGAGCTTTTGCACTCGCTGAGCTGTTGTGCCTTTGTGCTCCCAGACAATGACTGATGTCGTTGGGAATCCCGAGGAGGAGCGCAGAGCCGAGTTCTACTTCCAGCCGTGGGCGCAGGAAGCCGTGTGCCGATACTTCTACTCCAAGGTGAGTGTCCCCAAGCAGGGGTCCCTCTCCGTGCCTGTCACTCCTTGGGGCACACAGTGCTGGGGGAATGTGGCAGTTGCATCTTGGTCCCAGTTTGAGCTCGCCCTTTCCCAGCTGGCTCCTGGGTGCTCTGGTGCTGCACCACCCAAGGGTGTTAATGCTGCAACTCGGCTCCTCTTGCAGGTGCAGCAGAGACGGCAGGAATTGGAGCAGGCCCTGGGGATCCGGAACACATAGGCTGCTCTGCTCCTCCCCAGGCAGAAGCTTCACAGCTGTTTGTGGAGACAGAGCTGCAGAGCTCACTGTTCCAGCTCACCGAATCCCACTCTGGCAGCGAGGCCCACATTATTCGTCCTGGCATTGTCCCTGCAGGGGCAAGTCCAGGACACCTGGGGCAAGCAGACAGGCTCCAATGAGCACACATTTCTACCTGGTTTTCTTCCTGACTGTTGCCTTGTCAGTCCCAAGGCTTCCACGAGCATCCCTGTGACTGCACTGTCCGTAGTGTCCCCGGTAGCCAGAGTGACTCCGAGCCTTCTCTCAGCCCATTCCTCCCCAGCCAGCATTGGTTGGGCACTCAGAGCTGGCTCTGAAGCCTGGCTCTGCTTTAAGGTGTGGCTGGGCTCTTCCCTGCCACGTTTTACAGCCCGTGCCAGGCGCTGTCGTGGGCAGGATGCCATGAGCTGACATACCTCCCTGCCCTCACCCCCTCCTCAGAGGGTGCTGCTGCACTGGGCTGCCTCATAGGTCACTCTCCTCCTTGAGGAAGTTACTGAACTGTGTAGAGAATTGCTTCTTCCCTTCTTCCTTCTCCCCTGCCCCATTCCCTTCGTGTTCCGTGATGGACTATCCTAGGCTGGGATCACAGGGAGACAAGGCCTTGGTTTCCTGCAGGGATGTGGAAGCGTTGGAGTGATGCAGCGCTCTGCACTTCAAACACCTACAAGTGGGTTCCAGCAAACCACGTGGCTGCTTGTTTTCCCTGGAGCAGGGAGAGGAGATGGAGCAGCTGCCTGGAATTCTGTAGGGACAGTGTTGTAAGCTCATTCCTTCAGGACAGTTGTCCTGTGTCACTTGCTGTGGGGACCAGAGGCTCCTTCGTGTGGGTCCCAGGGTCCAAGGACAGGACAGTCCTTGGAAATGGACATTTTTCCAAGCATATGTGAGTTAGCAGGTGTTTCCATGCTGAAGCTCCTGTGGTTTTTAGTCAAGTTTTAGGCTGTGGGGCTGCCATAGGGCCCAGCATGGTTCAGGAATGTACAAATAGATTTTCTCCACTGTGAGGAGTAGCAGCCCCGATGCCTCCTCCTGGAATGAGGTACTGGTGGTCAGGCTTAGGAGAATGAAATAGCTCCTCTTCACTCCAATCCCAGTGTTTGTGCTTGGGACTATAATGCAGATGGACTCAAAAGTTGGTCTGACTCTTGGAATAGCTGCAGGATCATGTTACTGATGAGCACTCACCCAGTTCAGTGTGACTGGGGAGGCTGCTGTGAGTTGGAGCACCTGGGTGGCCCTACTACTCCTTGTGTCTGTGTTACTACATGTCTGTGAGTAATAGACTCTCAACTTCCCCTCTCCTTTGCCCTTCTGAAATGCTCCTCTGTGGTACTGGGGTGAAGGTCTTGGTGCTGGAGAAGCAGCCCCTGACTCCTCAGGGTACTCCCACAGGAGGGATGCCGAGTCCTACATAGGCAAACGTAGCTGTTGGAGCGTAACTGCTTTTCTTAACTGAATATTACGGTTTTTTCCATGGACCAAATTTTTTTTTTTTTTTTTTTTTTTTTTTTGTACTGTATCCTTGTAGACGTCACCCAGTTTTAATAAAAGACTCCTGTGAAGGAAGCTGTCCTCCTCCTTCCATGCTGACAGCTTGCACTCTCCCAGCTGCCATGGGGGATGAGCCTGGTGACTCCCGATTATTTCTGCTTTCCTTCTTCTTTTCAAAGCCAGCAGGCTTAAGTGACTGGAGAGAAAATGTTCTTCATATTTTGGCCTTTTATAGCGAGCCCTTCATGGAGGGATCTCCCAGCTTGCAGACTCTGCTAAGCCTTTGCAAAGTGCTTTTGTGATAAACAAAGTAACTTGAGCAAAACTGGAAATCCAGTGGCCAATGCTAATAAATCCTGAACTGCCTCGTGTCCACTTGGCTGGATTGTGGCAGCCTGTTGGACATCCCAAGGGAGTAAGGCAGAATTTGAAGGAAACTGTAGTAGAGTTTACACACGAGGGTTTAAAATTATGCAGAAGGGGATTTATTCTCTTCACCCTGCTTGTTTATAGAACGTAACTGCTTTGCTGCAGACCTGGGAGCCCTTGGGGCAAGGGAAAGATCCTCTGTGTGAAGGGGAAAGTGCTGCTGGCTGTGGTGGGGGCAGAAGCTGAGTCCTGGGGCTGCACCAGGCAGTTCCTGCTCCTTCGTTGGGGGGGAAATGGCACTTTTTAGCAAGAGGGAGACGATGAAATGCTTTTATGCAGAAAGGCTCAGCAGTCACAAGTCAGCTTGGCGAGTGCTCTGCCAAGAAGGGGTCTGCAGCTTCCTCACGAGGAGCAGCTCTGATCCCTGCTCTCCACAACAGTGTCAGGACTCCGGGGAACGGCTGGAGCTGTGTCGGGGGGTTGAGATGGATATTAGGAAACGGCTGGAGCTGTGTCGGGGGGTTGAGATGGATATTAGGAAACGGCTGGAGCTGTGTCGGGGGGTTGAGATGGATATTAGGAAAAGGGTATTTTCCCCCAGAGGGTGCTCAAGCACTGAACAGGCTCCCCAGGCAATGGTCACAACCCTGACCCTGCCAGAGCTCAAGGGCGTTTGGGATGGTTGGGGTGTCCTGTTCAGGGCCAGGGCTTGGACACACCAATCTTTATGGGCCCCTTCCAGATCAGGGTCTTCCATGATTCTGTGACTCCTGGTTCTGGGGGATCTGAGCTGCTCCAGGGCAGTGCTTTGCACCTGCCGCGCACTGAGCGGTGCCCGGTGCCCCCGGGGCGAGGCGGGGCCGGGGGCGGGCCGGGGCCGCCCCCGCTCCGGGCAGCCTTGAAATAGCGGAGGCAGGCTCCAAGCCCGCAGTGCCCCGCTCTCGGCACCATGGGTGGCAAGAAGGTTTGCATCGTGGGCTCTGGCAACTGGTGAGCACCGGGCGCCTGGGTCTCCTCGGCGAGCACAGTGCGGTCCCTTTCCTCCTCCGTACCCCCTCGGCAGACCCGGTAGCCGGTGCCAGCCGTCCCCGTTCCTGCAGGTCACAGCGTGACCTGTGGTGCCCTGGGCTCTCCAGTGCCCACAACCACGGCCTCCCTCTGCCCTCGCAGGGGCTCGGCCATCGCCAAGATCGCCGGCAGCAACACAGCTCGGCTGAGCAGCTTCGAGAGCCAGGTGAACATGTGGGTGCTGGAGGAGGAGGTGGGCGGCCGGCGCCTCACGGACATCATCAACACGGAGCACGAGAATGTCAAGTACCTGCCGGGGCACAAGCTGCCCCCCAACGTGGTGAGTGTGTGCCAGCAGTCTCACCAAGGGGCAGAGCTGATTGCCAGGCTTTGGGGAGAGGCCAGCAGCTCTGGGGGGCTGCTGGAACCCCGGGATGTGCAGGCGGGGGATGCACCAAGCTGTGCGGGGCTCAGTTATGCCCTCCCACTGACCTTCATCTGTGCTTGGATGAGCTGCAGCCCTGGCTGCTCTCACTGCCCACCTTTGACCCTGCTCTGGCATCCCATAGGCTGGGCTGGAGGCCATGTGGCTGTTTCTGGGCTGGCATCATCCCACCCTGCTCCAGCCCTTCTGCTGGCAGGGACCTCAGCATGGTGACTTTGGGCCCTTCCTTCCCCCGCATCTTCCCAGTCCCTAACAACAGTCCCACTCTATTCAGGTGGCAGAGCCAGACCTGCTCAAAGCCTGTGCAGGGGCTGATGTTCTCCTGTTCGTGGTGCCCCACCAGTTCATCGGCAAAGTCTGTGACCAGCTCAAGGGCCATGTGAAGAAAGAGGCCATTGGGATGTCACTCATCAAGGTGTGAGCAGGAGCAGCACTTGCCAGGGTGCCAGGCCAAGGCAGGGGAGCTGGAAGCAGCCTGGCTTGGAGTGGCTGCTAAGGGAATCCAGGGATTTTGGAGCAGAAATGGGCAGTGGGGGAAAGAAGGGAAGTGGGGGCAGAGTCTTTGTGGGGATTTGGAGGTGTCGGTGGAGAAGGGTGAGTGCATATGGGGGATCTCAGGTGCTGAGAGGAGCAGGGCACAGCTCTGCACGTCAGGATCAGCCGGAGCACTGCAGCACAGGGAATGGCAGGATTGGGGTGGAGGGCAGGTGTCCAGGAGGGGCAGGTGCTCATTGTCTGGTTGGCAAGGTGGTGTTCAGTCAAAAGTTGGACTCAATGTCCTTAGAGACCTTTTCCAGTATAACTGATTCTGTGATGCCTGTCCATGGCCGTCCCCCAGGGCGTGGATGAAGGACCAGGTGGGCTGAGGCTGATCTCAGACATCATCCATGAGAAACTGGGAATAGAAATGAACGTGCTCATGGGGGCCAATATTGCCAGTGAAGTGGCAGAAGAGAAGTTCTGTGAAACCACCATCGGTAAGGAGCCAACAGCCCTCCTCGTTAGCAGCTTTCATTTGTGATGAGCAGGAAGAGGCAAAGGGTGGAGTATCGTGCAGCTCAAGCTCCTGCTGCCTTGGGTGAACTGGCCTTGTTCCCTGGGAGGACAAGAGACTCCACAGGAGCTGGCTGAGCTCATTCCCAGGGCTTGTGATGGGATCACTCGCTTCATTAACAAGAATTGTGCAGCTAAAAGTTCCTGCCAGCATGGAGCCAGCATCAGGCAGCTGCCTGGCACAAATTAAAGGGGTGGGCAACAAGAGGCCCTTAAAGAATAATTTCCATCCTTGGGCTTACTTCCCAATAACTTCCATTTCTTTGGGCTTCACAGGATGCCCACCTGGATCTCATGTTATTGCCAGCCAGGGCTGCTTGGAAGTTTATCTGGTGACAGTTCCAACATCCTCCACACTGTTGGGGACTGTGCACAGAGCCAAAACAAACAGAACCGTTTGCTGGGTCAGAAGTTGTGGCATTCAAAGTGTCTGTTTTATTAAACAACAGCAAACACACTGGGCAGGAGGCTGGAGAGGTGGAGCAGAGCCCACAGTCCCTGCAAGCACACAGGACCCTGCAGGGACAACCAAGACAGAAAGCTGCAACCCCAAAATTGCAACCTTTGAAGAGGCCTTTAACCTACTGAGCATTCAAAAAGTCATTTCTGTCTCGCTTGACACAGCAGTATGGATTGTCCCTGTCTTCTGGGAATGTCAAAGTTGAACATTGCTTATCTGTCAGGCAGTGTGGACCTGCAAATGTTTTGCAACATTGGTTGGGCAATAGGTTCCTCTCACTGGATGACCTTCAGGAGAGCATGGACCTACCTCATGGGTTTTCCCCATCATCTTCTTCTTCATTCCTTTGTCTCCTCAGGCTGCAAGAACATGAAGCATGGACAGATGCTGAAGGACCTGATGCAGACCCCCAACTTCCGTGTGTCGGTGGTGCAGGAAGCTGACACTGTAGAGATCTGTGGGGCTCTCAAGGTGGGTGAGCAGAGCCTGGTGCTCTGCAGGGAGCTCGGGGAGGAGGGATGATGGCCACTGGCACAGACAGCACTTGGGATGACACAGGCTGCTCATGGATGCAGCCAAGCCCCAAGTTCCGTTGAGAAGAGATCCCTCCACGTTGCCATTGTTTTCCAGAATGTGGTGGCTGTAGGAGCTGGTTTCTGTGATGGGCTTGGCTACGGTGACAACACAAAGGCTGCCGTGATCCGCCTGGGCCTGATGGAGATGATTGGCTTTGCCAAACTCTTCTGTAAGGGCCCTGTCACCTCCTCCACCTTCCTGGAGAGCTGCGGCGTTGCCGACCTCATCACCACCTGCTACGGGGGCCGCAACCGTAAGGTCGCCGAGGCTTTTGCCATGACTGGGAAGGTGAACAGACCTGGAAGTGGCTGACACTGATCAGTGTGTGGATAAAGCAGGGTCATGGGAGGTTTAGGTGGGATATCAGCAAAAGGTTCTTCACCTAGAGGGTGGTCGGGCACTGAACAGGTTCCCCAAGGCTGCCAGAGCTCAAGGGGCATTTGGACAACACTCTCGGGCACAGGGTGGGATTGTTGGGGTGTCTGTGGGGGGCCAGGAGTTCTACTGGATGATCCTTGTGGGTCCCTTCCAACTCAGGAATTCCATGATTCTATGATTCCTGCATCAACCTGATGAGTAGGCAGGGAGGTGATCCCCCTTAACACTGTGGGATCTGTCTGTGCTTGGCTAGTGCTGCAGCCCAGCTCCAGGCCAGGAACTTGGTGCAGCAGCAGGGCTGCATGTCCAGTTCCTCACTGCTGGGTTGTTTCAGTCCATCGAGCAGCTGGAGAAGGAGATGCTGAATGGGCAGAAGCTGCAGGGTCCCCAGACATCTGCTGAGCTGCATCGAATCCTCAAGAGCAAGAATGCAGTGGAGAAGTGAGTGCTGGAATCTCTGTGCTTCGTTGGGGTTGGGGCTGGGACCTTTTCAGGAGCAGCAGGAGGGGAAAGCCCCCATCAGCTGGGCAGGAGTGGCCTGTTGGATGGGGCACAGTGCCATTGGCCCACCTGCTCCTGCATGCCATGACAGAAGTTGAGGTGCTCTGACTCTGCCATCCGTGGTGACTTTCTTTGTCTGCCCGCAGGTTCCCCCTCTTCACTGCTGTGTATCGGATCTGCTACGAGGGAAAACCTGTCACTGATTTCATCACGTGTCTCCAGAACCACCCTGAGCACATGTAAGGGGTTCTGCCTCCAGACCACAGGTCCTGCTGAGAGCTCCTGCCCACACCAACCTGATCTGCTGCCACAGCCTTGGAAGGAGTCCAGGTCTCCTGGGAGCCTTTGCAAACTGCTGGAAGAGCAGAGGTTCCCTTCCTCACCCCTAGACACTGCCCTGGACACTGAGCCTGGCACAGAGGTACCTGCTGACCTCTTCCTCTCTTTGAAGAACTCGTTTAATTGCTGCTGCTAAGGTTTGCCCTGAGCAGGGCTGAGCATCTTCCTCCTTCCACTTCCTCACAGTGGATTCAGCTCTTGGAAGGATTCTGCCAGGCCATCACGATAGATAAGGGCTGGGCACTGCCTGGTAGGGAAAACAGTGTCCCAGGTCCTCCCTCTTAGCCCCATGGGGGCCACTCTGGGTGACACCAGCTCTTCCCTACCTGCTGCTGCTTTTGCATTCCCTGTCTGGTGGAGAGGGCACAGTCCCCTGCCAGGCTCCACCTGGTGAGTGGAGCTTTCAGGACTTCCAAAGGCACTGAGGATCTTTCTAAGCAGCACCAGCACAGGCAATGGCATTCCTTGCCACCCAGCCATATGCTGCTTTCCCCCAGCTGCTCCTGCTGACCCAGGGCCACTCTGGAGCTTGTTTATTTAGAGCTTTTGCTCTCTCCATCAGACCTGGCCCCAGCCCTGGGGAGCTCCCCTGTTGTCACAGGTTTGCCTGTGCTAATTCCATGCCTGCTGACTTCTCTCCCTGTCTCAGTTTGACCTCTGGGGCTTGGCACTGCCAGGGACCAACTGCCCCTGAGTCTGTGTGAGCAGCTGGTGTGACCCCTGCCTTGTTACCTGCACATCAGGCAGGTGGGTCACCACAAGGCACCTGAGTCACGTTGCTGTTAAGTAATTCCTCCACGGCCACACTTTGCCTTCCTCTGGCTCGCTTCAGCCTGTGCTTTGGACTGCTCTGTGCTTCCATGTGTGGCTGTCCAGGAGCAGAGGAAGGAGGTCTCATGCTTTCCCTCATGTGGGGATGCTGCAAACTGCCCTCTGGCCCAGGGGCAGGAATAGGCATATGATCCACAACAGGTACATGGAGATGTCCAACATCCCAGGACAGGACAGAGGTCTTAGGCTTCATGCTGAGCCTTTGAAATTTGCCCCTTGTCTGGACAGGTGCCACATGTCCCTCTGCTCCTCTGAAGCCGGTGGTGTTTGCTCAGGCCAGTGGTCACTGATCCTACCTGGGCTGGAATGCTGGAATGCTGCAAGGCTCCCTGTTGTCCCCCATTCAAGTCCCAGAGCCAAGGGGTGTCTGACTAGCAGTGTTCATTTGAAATAACAATAAACATGGAGAGGAGACAGGAGATGCTCTCCTTGTTCTGTGGCTCCAGTGCATCACTGTCGCTGGGTTGGTGCCTGCTGGACTTGCTGAGTGCTCAGAACAGGGCACTGCCCGTTCCCTCCTGGCTCTGCACCCTCCCGTGCTGTCCCAGAAACAGCAAAAACATCCCTGTAGGTCCCCGTTTATCCACAATGTCACACAGTGTCCCACTTGCTTTGTCTCAGCAAGTGACGGTTCCAGGATTAAAATTTGGCCGTAGGACTATGGTGGGTTGGGATTGCAACACTGAGCCGGGTCCAGAGTCCTCACCTGGGGCCAGCAGGATCCAGGCCAGGACCGCACTGTGCCCCACACGCCCCAGGCCTCCCCTCCTCTGATGTTTGGGGCTTCCCAGGACACGCTGTGGGATTTTATTCATCTCTTCCCAGCTGCTTTTCCCAGACTCGCCTTGTTCCTGTGTGTCTTTAAAGGAGCCCCGTACTGAGTGACCTTTCCAGGGCTCTGAACCCTCTGCTCGGTGTCTTACAAGGGGAATTTAATCTGCTGGCACTGCACTTGTTTCTGTGCCTTTTATTAGCCACGTTTTCTCAGCAGGCACTCCACGACCTTTAAATTCAGCAGAACTGTCGTGTGGGGGGAGCCAACACGGCTTCCTCTGCCGAGGAGCTTTATTGAGCTTGGAGGAAGGATAAAGGAAGTCCAGCGTGTTCCTGCAGGGCTGGCATGACTTCTAGTTCTCTTTGTCTTCAAGGGCTTCAAGGAATCCAAGTGTTTGGATACGAAGCTCATGAAGGAGAAAGGGTCCCTGAGCTCTGCTCCCTCACACAAACTGCTGTCAGCACCTGCCTGGAGCCGCAGCAGAATCCAGCAGGGATTTGTGTTTAGCTGGGAGCTCCTCTGTGATGGAAATGCTTTGTGCATCCCCCTTGTCCATGTTTCTTTGACCCTGGAAGCACCCGAATCGCTGCAGACCCTTGCTGAGGGTCCCAGGTCTCCAACGATCTCTCGCTTTTAAACACACCACACTGGCGCTGGATGTCCCAAGCTATAAAAAGTTTTCCCTTTGCCATTTGGAATTATGTTCTGCAGGCTCAGCACATCCCACTGCTACAGCCCTGGGAGCTGCTGCTGGGGGAAGGAAGGATGAGGAGGGGATAAAGAGTGACCCTGGCTGCTTCGGAGCTCGAGGGAGCCCCGGATAGAGCAGGGCTGGCACAGCAGAGTTCAAATGCTGGAAAGGAGCTCCGGCAGGGGAGCAGCTGCCACAGGGAGGGACAGGAGGGGACCTGGGGGAACATGGCCTGTTGGGAAGGAGGCTCTGGGCTGGGGGCACACTGGGACCCTGGCTAGTCACCAGGGCCCTTGGGAGGGCACCGGGGGCTCTTGGAATGGCACAGGGACCCTCAAGAAAGCGCTGGGACCCCTCGGGGAGGCACTGGGACCCTCAGGATGGCACCAGAACCGTTGTGAAGTCACCTTGACCGTCGCGATGGCACCGCTCCTCCATCCTCAGGGCTGCAGCAGGGCCCGGAGAGCCTCGGCTCCATCCACGCGTGGCCAAGGACTGTCCCTTGCGGGCTCCCGCTCCCTCCTCAGGCAGGGAGACTCGCGGGTTGCGTGGTGCAGGGAGGCCCGTGTGGGCTGCGCCGGGGGGCCCGAGGCGGCGGCGACGGCGGCGGCAGCGGCCCCTGAGGGGGAGAGGGCGGCGGGGCCGCCGCCAGGGGGCGCTGCGGGCACCGCGCGGGCTTCCCGCCCCCGCCGGCGGCCACACGTGACCGCGGCACACGTGACGACGCGAGGCACGTGACAGCCCCTCGCCCCGTGACGCGGGCCGGCAGAGCGGCGGAGCGGGACGGGAACGGTGAGTCCGGGGAGACCGGACCGGACCGGACCGGACGGGAGTGGGACGGGAATGGTGAGTCCGGAGAGACCGGACGGGAGCGGGACGGGAACGGTGAGTCCGGGGAGACCGGACCGGACCGGACCGGACGGGAGTGGGACGGGAACGGTGAGTCCGGGGAGACCGGACCGGACCGGACCGGACCGGACGGGAGTGGGACGGGAACGGTGAGTCCGGGGAGACCGGACCGGACCGGACGGGAGCGGGACGGGAACGGTGAGTCCGGGGAGACCGGACCGGACCGGACTGGACGGGAGCGGGATGGGAACGGTGAGTCCGGGGAGACCGGACCGGACCGGACGGGACGGGAGTGGGACGGGAACGGTGAGTCCGGGGAGACCGGACCGGACGGGAGCGGGACGGGAACGGTGAGTCCGGAGAGACCGGACCGGACGGGAACGGGGTGGGAACGGTGAGTCCGGAGAGACCGGACCGGACGGGAACGGTGAGTCCGGGGAGACCGGACCAGACGGGAACGGTGAGTCCGGGGAGACCGGACCGGACGGGAGCGGGACGGGAACGGTGAGTCCGGAGAGACCGGACCGGACGGGAACGGTGAGTCCGGGGAGACCGGACCGGACGGGAACGGTGAGTCCGGGGAGACCGGACCGGACGGGAGCGGGACGGGAACGGTGAGTCCGGGGAGACCGAACCGGACGGGAGCGGTGAGTCCGGGGAGACCGGACCGGACGGGAGCGGTGAGTCCGGGGAGACCGGACCGGACGGGAACGGGACGGGAACGGTGAGTCCGGAGAGACCGGACGGGAGCGGGGAGTCTGGAGAGACGGAACGGGATGGAATGGGATGGGATGGGATAGGATGATGGACGGGACGGGATAGGATGATGGACAGGATGGGATAGGATGATGGACAGGATGGGATAGGATGATGGACGGGACGGGATAGGATGATGGACGGGACGGGATAGGATGATGGACGGGACGGGATAGGATGATGGACGGGACGGGATAGGATGATGGACGGGACGGGATAGGATGATGGACGGGACGGGATAGGATGATGGACGGGACGGGATAGGATGATGGACGGGACGGGATAGGATGATGGACGAGACGGGATAGGATGATGGACGGGACGGGCGAATCCGCGCTCCTGGCCCCGCTCCCCGCCGCTTTCTTGCGGGCCGGTAGTGAGTTCTCCAGGGACCGCTGCTGGGTCCAGTCTCATTCACCGTGTCCACGACCGACCTGGATGGAAGGACCCTGAGCGGGTCTGGCGATGATACGAAACGCGCGGCAGTGGCTGATCCACCCGAAGGCTGGCCGTCCAGCAGGGCCTCCATCGGCTGGAGAATTGGGCAAAGAGAAACTTAATGATTTATTAGAATAACCTAATGACGCTCAGCAAGAGCAAGTGTAGGATCCAGCACCTGCGGAGGAACAGCCCCAAGTACCAGTGGAATCCTGGGATGCATCAGGAAGAGCGTGGCCAGCAGGTCAGGGAGGGGATCCTGCCCCTTGGCCTTAGAGAGGCACATCCGGAGTGATCTGTCCAGTTCTGGGCTCCTCACATCAGGATAGACAAGGAGCTGCTGGAGATGGTCCAGTGCAGGCCACAAAGATGTTGAGGGATCTGGAGCATCTCTCTGAGGGGAGACTGTGGGAGCTGGGCCTGGTTAGTCTGGAGAGAAAACTGAGAGGGGATCTTATTAATAAATACCTCCAAGGGGTCAGAGGATGATGCCAGACTCTTTTTGGTGATGCCCAGAAACAGGATGAGGAGCAACAACAATAAACTAAACCAAAATAAGTTTCACCTTAACATAAGGAAGAACTTTCCATGGAGGGGCGCAGAGCACTGGAACAGCTGCCCATGGAGTCATGGGAGTCTCCCTTTCTGGAGACACCTGGACATTCTCCAGTGTCACCTGCTCTGGGTGATCCTGCCTGGACACGGAGGGCTGGACTGGATGATCTCCAGAGGTCCCTTCCACCGCTGACTATCCTGAGATTCTGTGTCTCTCTCGCAGGTGCAGCCATGGTGTCCAAAAAGCAGCTGGCAGATTTTGGCTACAAGGCCTTCTCGGGCTCCATGATGCTGCTGACTGTGTACGCTGGGTACCTGTGCAGTGTCCGTGTCCAGAGGATGCTCCAGCACCGCCGCCAGCGGGAGAACGCACCTGGCCCAGAGAGCTGAGCCCATGCTGGGACCAGCTCCACCTTCCCTGTCCCCCCAGGGCTGGGGGAGGCAGATGGAGTGCAATAAAACCCGTGTGAAAGTGGCCAGTGTGGTGGTGTGTGGTGTCCCCCAAATCATAAACTGGCCTGGCCTGGGAGGGACCTCAAAGGTCACTCAGTTCTGATAGTAAAAGGTTTCTAAAACCATGGGAATTCGGGGGATTGGAAGGAAAGTTGGGGTTGGTATGCCCTGGGAAAATGTTAGGCCTTGTCTTTGCTAGATCGTGTGAAAAGGCACCTGTGTAATCATTATATGATAAATGATTGTTAGATGTAATGCTTGCTTAGTAATTAGATATAATTATTTAATCGTAACAAGAATCATGAGAAATTGTGGCCGGTGTGGTGGTGTATGGTGTCCCTCAAACCATAAACTGGTCTGGGCTTAAAGGTCACTTGGTTCCACCCCACTTCCATAGGCAGGGATGCCTTCCACGAGTCCATCACTTCTGTTCTTCCAAAAAGTTGTTTCTCCTGTGCTCCTGACCGCAGCCCAGGTGCTCAGAGACAGACACACGCTGTCCTTTGTTCTATTTCCTCAAGACGAAACACATCACCCCAGGTTTCTGAAGCAACTTTTAATTGGAGATAAGAGTAAACAACAGTATAAAACGGTAACAACTTGAGAAGTTTCCAAAATTCTGCTCCTGATTGACCATTCCATTGCCCCCAAGTACCATTGAGTAAAAAAAAAAAAGAGAAGCAAAGCCCACAGTGTGGCTGCTCTTCCAGCCCTGGGTTCCTCCACAGCTCTAACATCAGAGCAGCAACAATCACTTGTCTCAGAGTACAGGACCAAAACATCTCATTTTTTTGTAGAGTTAAACCCAGCCTACCAGTTCTGATCCTCCCTCCGATCCCAGCTTAGCCAACTGAATCCAGTAGGTCTAGAGAAGTCTTCAAAACCACAATTTGCAACAGGAAGAAAACAATTTAAAACGCCTGGATTATGCTGGTTGTCTCAGGGGCAATAAACCACCCCCCCGCCCCCTTGCAGAAGGCTTTGGTCAAGACTTCAGAGGGGTTTGCAGCACCAAGAGGCAGCAGATGCTGGCCTGGTCCCTGGTGACAGCAGAGATGAGCAGCTGGGCCTTCCCCAGCACCCTGGGGCGAGGCAGAGCAGTGGTTCTGGGTTAGCACAGTTCAAAGCTCAGCTGGGAGCAGAGTCTCTGCCTCACCCAGGGCAGCTGGGACACGGAACCTGCGTTCTCTGTGCTCTGAAATGGCTTCTGGAGTGCATCAAGAGCTGCTGCACCTGCCGGGAGTGAACCGTTGCTGAGCGGCACCAAACCCTGCAGTCCAAACCTGCTCTGCCTTGAGTTGATCCCAGTAAAAGCCAGTTTGTCACAAACAAAGACACCTCTGCAAATGCCAACAGGACTCGGGGTGTTTTCTTGTACTTTTGAAGTACGAAATGGCTTAAAGTGAAATCTGCAGCTTTGTTTTTGCCCCGGTCGTTGGCTTCATCCCTTGTGCCGCGCAAAGCCTCTGACTGGTCCGTTTCGGGTCTGCTGGAGGTTTCTGGGGAAGGGGTTTTTGATTAAAGATCACTTGGGAATGTGGAGCTCAACACAACTAGATATTGAAAGAGAAGTTCGTGTTCGCTCAAGGCCAGCCCAGGGCCTTACTCCTCTCCTGTCCACTGGCCACCGGCCACGTGGCCGTTCAGGCGGTTGGAACCGTTACTGGAAGTGCTGAAAATTCCTTTTGTGCTGTTGGAAGTCACATCCTCCTCCTCGGAGCTGCTCTCCACGTCACTGCGGTCATCTTTGGATACCTAAACATTGCCAATGGAATTGGGGAGTGGAAGAGAAGAAGGGGAGTTGAAAAATTGACAGGAACCAGCAGTTAGAAGGCTGTGTCCGTGTGATGAACCACCTTCACTCACATCTACCTCCTACGTTTGAGTCTGGCTCAGTTCAAGCTCCCAAGGAGCCTGTCACCACATTACGAACAAGACACAGACACTGAAAAAGACAATTTGGAAAGATGAGCTCCATTTTCCAAATATTCTGTGTATCTGTGAAAGCACTTCACTCTTGTTCTCACCAGATCAGATGATATTACAGATCTGGCATTGTTCTTGTCTTCCAAGGGCTCCTCTCTAGATCAGTTAAAGGCCATTTTTCTAAATGATTTGTTTGGAATCAAAAATTTCTCATGCCATGATCACAAGTGGGTCTGACGACCAAAAACCAGGAATGTGTCAGTTTGGGAGAGAACATTTTGTCCAACAGGGAGCAGCTTTGCTATTTTAAAAATTAACCAGCTTTATCACATCACTGCTCCAACAAAGCACCTCCATTCCCACAGCCTGTGCTTCATCTGGGAGATCCCATTTAGGAGCAGGAGCCTGTTTGGACAGGGGATGGAGAACAAAGGCAGTGTCTGATCCAACAAACGCCCGCTCAGAACAGGAGGAGCCTCAGCCCAGGGATCCAGATCTGCTTAGAGAGCATGCCTTAGTTCAGAGACTGGCTGCAAATCCAGCTCCGTTTGATTTGCATGTGGGATTTTGAACCCTCCCAGGAGGAGTGTGGTGCCAGCTGCTCCAAGTGCCACAGCAGGGCAGCCCTGCAGAGCCAGAAGGGGAAGGGAAGAGCCCATAAACCCGGCCCCAGCTGCAAACACACACCTTGGGTGGTGATAGGTGCCAGAGCCAAACCTCCCCAGAGCGAGCTGGGCCTGGAGAGCAGCCCCTGCTCTGCCCAAGGCAGCTCCTCACTCTCCTCACTCCCCTTCCTCTGCAGCCTCAGTAACTCCACGTGCCTGCGCTGTGGCTTGCAGCTTTCCAAGGGTTCCAGGTTTCACTCTACTCTGCTCTCTTGGAGTCAGGGTTAGGGCTCTGCAGCAGCAGGAAGTGGTTGAACTCCAGGGAAGATCTGGCTGGAAGCCAGGTGAAGTTAATGATCTCCAGCAGCTTTTTGGATGTCCTGGCTTTTGCCTGTTGCCAGAACTTTTGCTATCTTTCCCCAATCTCCTGCTATATTGGAAATTCAAAGGGTCACTGGAAGGAAGCAGAAATCCCTGGACATTTTCTCCATTCTTGGGGGAGAAGTGACTGTTTCACTCCTTTTCACAAAAAGGAGTAAATTCCTCCTGCCCTCTCCCCTTCAGTGCGGTGCTGATGAGGAGCAAAGACAGAAATTGGAGTGTGTGGGTGTGTAAAAGCACAAAGTGAAGGTTGTGCAGGCAGGTGACAGCAGGTAACAACAGACCCCAGGACACTGCTCTGACCTTTGGAAAAAACAGTATTTTAGCACTCTGTCAGGACCAGGGAGAGAAGGAGAAGGCACCAAAGCCCCAAGACCAGGGCTCTGCTTTTGTCTTGGCCTCGACACAGACGTGTTTCAGTGAACAAACAGAAACACAGGTCACACTTACATGCACAGGGTGAAATTGTCCAGCTCCAATCTGGCACAGAGAAAAGGAGAAAAGAATGAAGAAGACAGAGCTTAGAGTCCTTTCTCTGGCTAGGTCACCTGGACAGGAGAGAACCAAGGAAAGGGAAAAGGTGTAGAACTGATGATACAGAAACAGCTGCAGAGAATGAAAATCAGGCATTTGTAGTAGCAGCTGTGGGGAACAGATGAAGAGCTTGTACCCTGAAACCTGCTTGCCCCCAGAGTCAACCAGAATATTTCTATTTTTCAAGGCCACATTCCATGTGTAGGGGCAGCTAAAGTCAAACACAAAATAATGCAGAACTGTCAGAGAAACTCAGATCAGAGTACCAGTATCTGATAGGAAAAAGTATTTGTGCTACTAAATCAGTTTTTTTGCTGGTTTCATAGAATCCTGGAATGGTTTGGGTTGGAAGGACCTTAAAGCTCACCTTGTTCCACCCCTTGCCATGGACAGGTACACCTTCCACTATCCCAGGTTGCTCCAAGCCCTGTCCCGCTTGGATGATCTTTAAGGTCCCTTCCAACCCGGGCCATTCTGTGATTTTTGACAACCAGCAAACCCCACTTCATCCCTGGGAACCCTTTCTCTGAGTGCTGGAGCTCAGTGCCTGCACTGGGAGACAGAAGCCAATGAAGAAGCACAATCGCCAGCACGTCCCAAGGACCAGCTGAAGTTGGGAAACATCCTGTATGTTCATCCTGTTGTCCAAAAGAGAGCCTGCTACCACCTTAAACTCCAGAGTGCACAAGAGTGTCATAATCCCCACTTTAGGACATTTGAATGTACTGGAAAATGGAGTTATTCCCCTGCATGCCAAGGAGAGACTCCCTGCTTTTGAACACACCTGGGAACTCACAGGTGCAGAGCAATCAAGGTAAAAACCCATCATTTTTGTGAAATCTTGACACAAGTCCCTTAAGAACCAACACCAGCCCTCATTGAAAAGCCCAATTTCTCATGATTCCTTAATGGGGCTTGTAGGAAAGAGGACCCAGAAGCCTCCCTCAGCCTTACCTTGCCCCTCACCAGGGCCTTGGAGGCCGTGCGGATGATGAGGTAAGACCAGATGACATGCAACACCTGTAAGGTCACCAGGAGCCCGTTGAACAGCCACCAGGAAGGGTAGGGACCAATCAACTCCCAGCTTTCAAACAGGGTTGTGTTCAAAATCCTTAAAGAGATCCAGAAACACATTTTAGATCAGCTGTGCTCAGCTCTGACTGGAGGTGCCAGGCCAGATGCACAACAGTTTGTGTCTCACTGAGCATCTGCTGCTCTGCTCCTGCCAGAGTCAGGAGACTGAGTAAAGCTCATTAGGAGCATTTGAACTGAGCAACAAAATAGAACATGTGAATGTACTGCAATTTGGTTACACACACGGATCTGCTGCCAATTTTCTTCTCCAAAGCACAAGCATTTATTTATAACAACTTCACAGGAAGTGATGTCAGGCTGCTCTGGTCACCAAAACAACCATTAACACCTTCCTGCTTGGGCAGCTTTCACCCAGATTTAAAGATCAAAAATAGTGTGGGCACAGGAGAAGGGCAGGGATTGTCCCTCTGTGCTGGGCACTGTGAGGCTGTGTCCAGTTCTGGGCCCTCACAGCAAGGGAGATATTGAGGGGCTGGAGTGTGTCCAGAGCTGGAACAGCTGGGGAAATGGAGGCTCATGGGGGACCTGGCTCTGCACAACTCCCTGACAGGAGGGGGCAGCTGGGAGGGGTGTCAGGCTCTGCTCCCAGGCAACAACAGGACAAGAGGGATGTGCCAAGGAAGGTTCAGGCTGGACATCAGGAGGAATTTCTTCATGGAAAGGGTGGTGAGGCATTGGAAGGTGCTGCCCAGGGAGGTGGTGGCGTCCCCATCTCTGGAGGTGCCCAAGGAACAACTGGACGTGGCACTCACGGCTCTGGGGATCAGTCACAGGCTGGACTCAGTGGTCTTGGAGGGCTTTTCCAATCTCAAAGATTCTGGGATCAGGAAGGAATTTTGTCCCCAGAAGGCCTCCCTCCCTCCCTGGGTGCTCTTCTCTTCCCTCGGAGTTTTATAGATTCCTCTGGGCAGGCTGGAAGACTCAAAACTGCTTTATGGCCCAAGCTTTGTGTTTCTTTCATTACTGTTTTGCTGTTCTTGTTGCTGGGAGTTATTGCCAGTCCTTCAGCAATTTAATAAACACTTTAGATTTTATGATGCAGAGAGGTATGGAGAGACCTTTAACAACCACATTAATTTCACACAGCTTTTAACATCTCACAAGAAAAGCAAAACAAGCCTTTCAAACAAGAACCAAAATCCCCCAAAAGGGAGCTCCAGAAGTATTTACCTCATAGCAGGTTTCTGAAAGAATTAAATGCAATTCCAGAGATCTGCTGATGTTTTACATTACTAATTAGGGAAGGGAATACACGTGCAGTGAAACAGCACAGGGTCTGCAGCGCTGCTGCAGCTTGCCAGATTCCTCTACAAAGCTGAGGAGTGACATTACAGCCAGTGGAAAACACATTAAAGATTTACAGGATGCTGAGCACTGGTGTGAGGTAAGAGCATCCCCTCACAACAGACAGCAGCTGCTAAAACAACTCTCTAGTTTGTCCCTGGAAGGAGCCTATGAAGAAATAGGAATTAAAGGTCTTCTTCATCCAGAGTCCTTTGGTGCATTTACTGGAAAATAAGCAAGAGCTTTAACTGCAACCCTGATCCTAAAGTGAAAGGATTGTTGCTGCCTACCAGGCACCCAAAAAGAATGGGAATGCCAGGTGTTCATCACCTAGGAAATCAATGCAAGCAGTGAAATGGTGTAACCAAATTGTCACCACACACAATAAATGGACAACAGCTCATTAACCAAAGCACTGCTCCAGGTCTGACCTACTGAGGTGAGAGGGAATCTCATTATGGGATGATTCTCTCTAAGCCATTTATCCAGGGTTTTACCTTCCAAGAAACCTCAGACCTATTTCAGGCTCTGAATAGTCACAAGGACAGGACTGAAGTGTCATTAAGAATCAGAAACTGCAGTAATGACTAAGCCAAACACAAACAAAAATGACCTCATGAGACTGTGCCTCACTTGTAATTATTTCTAGACTTTCTTCAGAGAAGCAGAGGATCCTTCAAGTCCCTCAGAGCAGATCCTGTCTGACTGTCATCACTGCAGCAGGGGAGGGGCAGCTATGAATGGGATTCTGGACTCTTCTCCCAGTCCCTCAGCTGACTGGGGAGAGATTTCTTCATGTGCCTACTCAAACCTCCTGCCCCAGACAGCACTTGGGCCATGTGCTGCTTCAGGCTGCCTCAAGGGACAGCTGGAATGCTTGGGAAAAGTCTAAAACAAAGGCTCTGCTGAAAGGATTGGGAGAACAACCAAGACCTCCCAGCTCCAGGTGCTTACCAGAAAGGGTAAATGCCCAGCCGGGTCACGATGAACACAACCCCAAAGAGCATGAAGAAAGCATCACACAGACGTTGGTACTTGGCATAATTGGCCAGTTTTGCAGCCTACAAGAGACAATAAACATGCAAATATAATTTCCTTTGTGTACTCCTGTAATTACCTGGCTGGAAAGCTGCAAAAAACTCTCAGTCACATTTGTACAGTTTGGAACAAAGAGGGATTATTATATGGTATTACTGTTTTTATACTGTTATTTATATGGTCCTACAAGAATAATGGGAGAGACTATTTACAAGGGCCTGGAGTGACAGGACAAGGGGGAATGGCTTCAAACTGTCAGAGGATACAATCACCCTGTCAGAGGGTAGTGAGGCCCTGGTGGTATAGATTACCCAGAGAAGCTGTGGCTGCCCCATCCCTGGAAGTGTCCAAGGTCAGGCTGGATGGGACTTGGAGCAACCTGGGATAGTGGAATTGGATGATCTTTAAGGCTCCTTCCAACCCAAACCATTCCATGGTTTTGTGACTCTCAGCACCCAAGCAGTTTGGAGGAAAAGCTGACAAGGCAGGATCAGCAGCACAAATTTCATGGCACATTTAAAGCAGTTTATCAAGAACAGGGATGTCAGCTTGTTCCCCTAAGATCACACCAGCATTAGGGATACAAAGATTTGAAAGGAAATTCACCTCCAAGAGGAAATCTGAAGCATCATGAAGGCACAGCACCAGAGTTCCAACCCGCACCATGTTATTCATGTATGAGAATGTGATGAGTCCAATTGTGGCCAAGTGATGGACGAACATGATCAGGAAGTCCTGGAAACAGGAAAACCAGGAATGAAGATTCTTTGGTTGTCACACGACTGCAAAAGTTTGGAACAGAGCCACCCAACTGAGTCACTGGGGTCACAGGATTCCTTCGGTTCAGGCTCTGACTCCACAGCAACTGTAGCTCATCACACTCCCACCTTCTCCACAAAAGCTTCCAGAAAGATCTCTCAGCTTTGGTGCTGCTGAAATCAGAGCTCTGCCTGCTCAGGGATCAGCACAGTCTCTCTGGCACACACACAACTGTACCTGCAGACCCCACAGATACGATTCAGAGGACAAGATGACCTTATTTTTAATCTCCTTCTGGTTTCTCAGACACACTGAAGTCTCCTCAGCTCCTGGGACACACTTAAGTGCTGTTACTGCTGTCAGTGACCAAACCCTGCCAGGGCAGAGCAGGCACAGAACACCAGGTAAACTCAGCAGGAAGAACAAAAAATGTTTACAGTGCACAATATTCAGGGCTGGTCTGCACTTCAGCCCCTGGCTCCCTGTACTTCACCCTGCTGCCGTGGGGAATGTCATTCACTTGTTAAAAGTCAAAATGAAACATTACAAACACAGTCCCAGAAGTTGTTCATCACTCCCTGTCTGCAGCTCCACTGTATCCCATAGTGCCCCACCTGCTAATATTTCAGCACAGAAAAAAGCCTGGGTAAACTTGTTTTTTAACAGCCAATGCAAAAATTGGGATAATTTGCTGCTTTGCAGCTCATGTAAAGGAAGCAGTAAGCCAGGATTTACTGGGAACTGTTCTCCAACAGCAACAATAACCAAATCCTGGAACGCAGCATGACAGAATTAGATTTGAGCAACTGCAACCATTCATCATCTGCTCCTCACACAGATGAGAAATTCCTTTCAAAACCCAATTTATAATTTCCTTAGCATTTGCCATTTCCTCAGCAGCTTCAGCAAGGTACTGCTTTGAGTAGCTCATTTTCTTGCAAGCCTTCCAGTTAAATCTATTTTTAGGCAATGATTTGTTAACTTTTGATTGGGAGGTATTGAGTGAAGCTGTTCTGTCCCCTGGAAGGTGAAAGGAACTCAAGGATACACCAGGTCAGCCTTGCTCCTCCCTTTTTCTCAGGGCTCACAAAGGTGTAAATGAGGAAGAAAACAAAATTATCACTACGTTTTGGCTTTTCTGGCCAGGCACACTCCCATTTTCCCATTTTTTGTTAGTCCTACCTATTATTATTGATTTTATTAAAGCTATTGAGTGGCTAATGCAATTCTGGTTCATCTCACCTTCCGTTTAATGTCTGTAAACTGAGAAAACATGAGGGACCAGTAGAAGGCCAGCTCCAAGATATAGTAATAATAAAGCCTGGATGTTAGAGGCTGGAAAACAGACAGAGATAGTACAGTTACAAGAAAAAATAATTCAAAATTTACATTAAAATCACTTTTTTCCTTCCTCCTTTTCCATCCCACTTTGTTGCTCCAGAATTGCTGAGGCATAAGTTAAATCATTCAGGTTTAATAAAAACAAGCTTAAGCAACAGGCATCTTACTCCAGGCTTACTCACACAAATATAATTGTGTGTTTGAGCTTTTCTTCCAAAGGAGTAAATTCCCTTGTCGATATTTATAACTCCTGCTGAAGCCTCTTGAGGTAGAAAAACCAGGTTCTGGAACAGACTGTTGGCCTCTATACAGTAAATAAATAAATAACCACTATGATTTTATGCCTTTTTCTCCCACTTTTAATAATCTCAGCAGCAAATAAACATAAAGTGAGTCAGATGTATCTGAGAAAACCCTGCTGTTGCCAAACCTAACCAGGATGTAAAGGCACAAAGAGTAAATGGCGGAGTTTTAATCCAGTATCAATAACAAAAATAAAAACTGAAATTGTCCAAAAAGTTTGAAATTAGGAGGTGTTTCTCTCATACCTGGAAAGGGTAGTTGTACCAGCACTGTCGTGTGTCCCAAAACCAAGGTGCCTAAAGGGAATAGGTAGGTTTTTATTGAATATAAATAAGAAGTTATATAAAAGCCCAGTTTGTACTGGGTGTTTTCCTCCCCAGTCACCTGACACTATAGCACCGCCTCACTGAAATTTTACCTTCATTCTGCCATTCAAACTACATTTACTGTAAGAAACCCTAGTGATTTAAAGTCTAATTTGTGCTGTCAATGTGAGTTCTGCTGCAATGGAAATTTCTAGAATCATCATACAGCTCTAATAATAATAAAGACCCAAGGAAGTAAATTTGTATCCCTTCAAGAGGGAAGGAGAAAAAAAGGAGCAGTTCTCCATAGCAAAGAAAACCCAAAACCCACCTTTTTTCCCCCAATGTTGTGGGATAACACATCAAATAATTTTCTATTATTTCCAAAATGACAGATCTGTACAGAGGTTTCCCTATAGTGTAAAGGTCTTTAACAGAACCCCCAGGATCCCAAATCAGGGATCATTCAACTGCAACCACACAGAACAACGTGGGTGACAGAGCAACTCACCGTCCAGAGAAACCTGATTCCATAAAAAAATATACTGAAATAAAATGTAAATCTCCACCTGGAAAAGGAAGTAAAAAATAAACTTAGGACATAGAATCAGCATTTGGTTAGCATTAGTAAAATTAATTGAAATAATTGGGAAAACCCCCAAATTTGACACCTGAAAAGCCTTCACCCACCTCCATTTCTAAACATTTCA
Organism: Anomalospiza imberbis; assembly: GCF_031753505.1. Lineage (NCBI taxonomy): Eukaryota > Metazoa > Chordata > Aves > Passeriformes > Viduidae > Anomalospiza > Anomalospiza imberbis. The sequence continues at coordinate 7,280,940 of NC_089702.1, forward strand.
GGTAACATAAACCTACTGAAGAGTTTTCACACCACACATGAGTGTGCATCAACAGCTAGGTCTGAAACTCAGGGTGAACATGCATCATTCATTTGCTTGAAGAGACAACAAGATAACAACAAGCAAAGCTGTTGTCTCCCAGAGGTACCCTAATGTATGTATTTTTCCCTCTTACCTTGTGGCTTTAGGTAGACAAAACCATACTGGGGGAAGAATTGAAAATTACTGGAAAGGAAAGAAACCAGCAGAGGAGAAACAAGTCAGGAAAAAATACTGAGGTTCTACTGCACTACAGAGAAAACTGCAGGAGCTTGGAGGGAACGGGAAACAAGGAATGGGCTGAAAAGAGAAGAAAAGGAAGCCAAGGAGTGTCTGTGACTGGGAAAGCCAGAAGGTGGGAATGGGAACAAGCTCTGGGCGGGAATGGAGCCGTGCAGGAGCGTCCCAGGGGCTTTACAGCCAGTGTGGACATAAGGACACACAGACAGGGACATACGGACAGGGACACATGGACAGGGACACACAAAGAGAGACAGGGACACATGGACAAAAAAGAGACAGACATGGACAGACATGGACACACACGGACACACGGACACACAGAAGTGGACATGGACACACAGACACTCTCAAGTGCCATGAAGGACCTGGCCCAGTGTCTAAAGCCACCCAGCACTGACTCCTGGTCCCCATTCTGGTCTCTCAGGCATGCCCAAAAAGTATTTTAGAGTTCTAAAACCTCCTTTAACTGCCCTCGTTTGCTTGTACAGGAATTTTGACCCTGGTCTGGTGGAGCAGCTGCTCCCAGGCCCAGCTAGAGCTTTAAGATGAAGCCCCTCTGCACAAACATACATGCTCTCACAAAATTTAGTGAGGGTGGTGGGTTTGTCCTGGTTCCTCCGATGCCGAAACCAGCGCTGGATCTTTCGGACATCCCAGTCCAGCTGCTTGGACAAGCCTTCTAACCTTTTTCCATCTGGAGACTGAAGGAAAATGAAAAAAATTTAATTTCTCCCACTCTTCAAGCTACTTTCAGTCCTGCACTACGACAGAAATAACGCACAGATAAAAAACACACCAGGAAGGGACCACAGACTCTGCAAGCAAGAACCCATTGCCACAAATGGTCGTTCAGGTTTAACCTTCATAAGCCACTAATTACTTGATTACTCAGAATGGTTTTGGTTGAGCATTTCCTCACCTATTTCATCAGTTGACAGCACATTAAGACAAAGAACGTGACTGTTCTGTCTATTAATTTGGGGGAGGTGGTGTTATAATGTCCTGTCCTACCTGTTAAAGCTGCAAATCAATTCAAACAGCCCAGAACTCGGGAGCAAAGCTAAAGATGTTTAAGGTTTGCTACTCACAGCAAGGACAGGGAAACTTTCAAGTTAGAGGTGGTTTAACACAGCAGATATTTGTATATTCCATAAGGGCACTGTAGAAATTGTGTTATTTCCGTTATCAAAGTTTATAAATGAAAATATATTTGAAGACTGAAGTACTTCCATGACAAATATAGATATAATGTATCCCTGTTCTCCACCTGTCGGAATGAACACAAATGGATTTATCAAAGTGAACCAAACCTGGTAGCTCCCTCTATAATGGCCCAGGAGTGAGATAATTCAGACCAGCTCTGCCAGGGAGCTCTAACACTGAAAGATGATAAACACATTTTACTATTTGAGTTACATATCAACCACAAAAGATATGCAGAATGTTGATTTAATAAAAAACCATCAGTTTGCTCAGCTGAAAACCAAAATCAGAGTAATTTGATTTTCAGTGTTGAGTCCATGACTGTCCTGTCAATCCATCACACATCTCTCAGCACCTTCCTGGGGTTTAATGGTTGGGAAAGCACCTGCCTTCAAGGGGAATTCAGAGCTCCCAGCTCAGAGCAGCAGGGAAATCCTTCCCCTGCACCAGGGCCACCCCCAGCCTGACTCTCCAAACCCAGCAGCCACAGCACACTGGGACAGTTAAAAGTTTCATAAGCCAGACAAATTCCACACAGCCTGTGACCTCCTGGGTTTTCTAAACATTAATTTCAAGGACATCCCCTGCATTAAAGTTCTCCCAGCAAAGGGCACCACATTCTGGGGATTCTTCAGTTCACACATCATTCCAAATGCCTCAAAACTTTAATGTTCTCACAAGGCAAGTTTTTTGACGTTTTTGTAGAATTTCCCTTTATCTGCTCCAGTAGATGAGGTTCAGCATCACCAAATCTCAAGAGAAAACCTTCCATTTCGTTATCTTTAATGAAAATCTATTGCACTTATTCAATGTTGGATAAAATGCAGTGGGATTCTGTAATTCTGTAGTGCTGTAGGCCTGTGAGCTTAAGGGAAAGAAGGAAACAACCCAAAGAAACACCTCCTGCCACCATTAAATGTCCTGACCTTCGTCAGGACATCCTTCACTGACTGAACACCTCCCTGAATAATCCCCTTCCACTGACAACTGCTGTCCAAGTTTACAGTAAATGGCAAAAATGAGAGGAAGACATTCACAATAAAACCAATAAAATCAGAAAAGGAACTGAGCTCCAGAAAAAGAGGAACACTTTCCCAATAAAAGTGGAAGATGCTGGGAAATCTCTTATTAAACCAAGAATCCCCACTGTACTACTTGGACCAAAGGCAGGGAACTAAAGGCAGGGAACTAAAGGAAGCTCAGGCCTGTCTATCAGGGGAACTTTTGTATCCCAAAGAAGATTCTTCTGTGCACAAAACCATGGCTCAGCCATACAGGGAATTTACTCTGCTACCAGAAGGACATGCCAGAGGCAAAATAAAACCAGAATGAGCCCACATGTGGATGCAGAGTGTGAAATGTGAATCTCAATCCAGAAAAGAGGAAGCAAAAGCCCCTCCCCAAGACACTTCCAGGCCTTCATTCCCTTTGGAATGGAGGTGGAATTTAAAACGTGACTCACCTTAGTGATGGATGTAAACACTTTCTCTAAAATTGCATTGGGCTGGGCTCTGTGAGGTCCACTGTCCTGAATGCCAAGGTTTATGGCACATGGCTTGGCAATAAACCTGCAAGAATTGCCCAGAAAGAGCTGGATTAAAGCAAGATATTTATTTCCTTCCTCTGCCTGAATCACAAGAACCTGGATTTTTCACCAGCTGCAAAACCTGGTGAAAAAGCTTTTGAAATCTCCATTCCACCGCTTCCCAGGTGAAGAAATTTCTTTTATTAGTCCATATGGTAACTTCAGACAGCACATACTGTGCACATCAGGATGAAAAATTAAATCTTAATGCCCTTGGCTTGTAAGGATCTGAATGTGCTCCCCAGGGAGATTCTCATTCCTCAGCAATAGAACAATAGACTGATAGCAGTCTGCTATGAACAGAAATGCTGGAGATGAAGCCCTAAAACAAAGCATTTTGTTTCCAAAATAGGCCTTGATGTCACATAGCTCAGAAAAAAGGAAGTTCAAGTGACACAGTTCCCAAAAGTATCTTTTTTTTCTGTGGTGGGGGGAAAAATAAGTGGCTTGTTTCCTTCAGGACAGACAGGAAGATGCAAATTCCCCAGTCTGAAAGATCCCTGATCTCGGGATCTCATCCATCCCATGTGCTCTGTGTATTCCAAACTGATTTAACTCTTCCTGGATTTTACAGCACAGACTCTGGAAACAAGCCTGGGTTTGCAACTAAAACGAATATAAACATGTTTAAAATGACCACGTTTGTGTCAGAATGGGCTCAGGGTTCCAAGGGAAATGTCTGCATTACCTGACATATGAATTGTTCCTCTCCTGCTGGTGGGCAAAAGTGGGGGCGGTTAAAGGAGCAAAATTTAGTATCTTTTAAACAGTTATTTTAAGGAAGAACCTGTTTCTCAAACCAATTTTGAAAAGGACACAACATTTGAACCATTAAAACCATTTTGCTTTCACAGAGAGATTGTTTCAGAGAGAGCTAAACTGAAATTACACATATTTAGGAGCCTCCCAGTGCCACCAAGCAGAAAATGCTGCTTTTTCCAACCACAATTGTTACGATTTCTCCTTGTGTTTAAAAGGAAAGATTAAAATTCAGGAGAATCGTGGCTCTAAGTGCTCCAAAAGTAATTATTCTCGGGAATACTCACTCAGTGCTTCGGGAACAAATATCTGTGGCTGTGTTTAAGAACAGTCCCAGGTTGTGGAGTTTTCCCTTGAGGAATTAGAGATCAGCTTATGACTGATCCCAAATGAATCAGTCACCCAGTTCTCAGAAAACACTAAACAAATGATAGAAACCGTGGGCTCAGGCTTCCCTGTCTGCCCCAGTCCTTCCTATGTCTCTACCCAGGATCCCTGAGGTTGAAAAATCCCTCTAGGATCATCCAGTCCAAGCTGTGCCTGCTCCCCTCCCTGTCCCCAGGCCAGAGTGCCACGTCCTTGGACACCTCCAGGTTTGGGGACTCCAAACCTCCCTGGGCAGCCCCTTCCAAGGCCTGGCCACCTTTTCCATGAAGAAATTCCTCCTGATGCTCATCCTGACCCCTCTGTCAGGGAGTGGTGCAGAGCCACAAGGTCCCTCCTGAGCCTCCTTTTCTCCAGGCTGAGCCCCTTTCCCAGCTCCCTCAGCCTCTCCTTGTGCTCCAGACCCTTCCCAGCTCTGCTCCTGTCTTTGGACATGCTAAACTTTGGACTGGTTTAAAGAAAAAAAAAATTAAAAAATAAAAAAGGAAGGAGTGATTTCCTTTGAGCTTGGCTCCAAAGGCTCCCGGCTTCCACCATAATCCAGACCACCAGCCAGAAATAATGTCCTGATGTTATGAAACATTTGGCAAGACCCCCACAAAAATGTAAAAAAAAATCAAGTATTAAATGGCTTTATATTCTGCTTTCCTACCACAAGTGCAGCACAGAAGTTCACACATGAACTTGCAGGTGGAATATGAAGTGAGTAGTCAATCCCCTGCTCAGACAGGAAAATCCCAAGCTGACCTGCTACTTAGGTAGACTCAGCAAGGTAAACTCACACTTCAAACTGCTGTGGCACTTCAAGTTTTTGGTCCCAGAGTAGGTTTTCAGATGTGTTTTGCACTGAATCCCACAGTGACAAAGTTCTGCACAACCCCCAAAATAGGAAAAAATACTGCCCAGAAGCAGAATTTCCATTCTTGGGGATATTCAAACTGAACTGAACTCTACAGGCAACCTGAGTTGCCTGAACACTGGCCTTGCTTTGAAGAGAGAATTGGATGAGGAGGCCTTGAGAGGTCCCTTTTAATCTAAATGATTTTATGATTTTATAGAAATCTCAACAGCAACAAACTATACCCAAGGTCAACTTACTGCCACACCTTCCAGCAAGAAATTCTCATCATATAAACACTTCTATTAAACCTTTATCAACAGGAATCAGCTCACACCCCAGCCTACCCAGCCACCTCTTTCACACTAGTTGTTAACACACACTGATTTTAAAACCAATTTTCAAGTCCACAGATCCATATGTTAGAACAAATAGTTCTCAGACATGTCGTGCTTCACAAAAAGGCAGAATCTTTATGAACATTCCAGTTTGGCTGGTGACTCCCTATCACAGCTCTTAAAGGAAGAAGCATCTCCAAAGTGAGATTTATTGAATATGCACTCTTTGAGTTTGTATTTCCATAATCTCTCAATTGCGCTGTGTTAAGATTTAACCACCTCATTCCATAATAGACCCGATTAAGTAACATCTCGAATCACCTTTTTCAAAAGGATAATCAAGGATAAAAATATAAAGCCAAATTTACGGGCAGAAGTCTTTGCTGACTGGACAAAAATCCTCACCCTCTCACTTTCCCCTGTCTTTGCCTTCCTCTATGAGTCCTGCCTCACCCCTACAGTCATAAACTGCCCACAGACAGACAAACTAATGATCATTTTGTCAATGTCATGATGTAAAAACGTAGTTTTTAGTAGAATTCTAAGTAACAGAAATGTGTCAGTGTTGTAGCACAAAGCACAAAACTATTCCTCACACTGAGGAGCTACAAAAGGAGAGAGAAAAGAAGCAGCTCAACCAAAAGAGCTGCACGAGTCTGTAATTCACATTCTGAGTCACCAAGTCCAACTGTGAAATGTGTGTCAAGAGAGACATTTAACACAATCAAAGTCTGAATTGGCATAAATGCACCACAGGAGTTTATTGAGACAAAGCTGAACTTTTATGATATGTTCAAAGTGGCTGGAAGAAACAGAAAGGAGATTATTCAAAGATATGTACTTTTAAAATAAACACACTAGAAACTGCCTGAGATGAGCTGTGACAATCTGCTTTCACTTTGGGACACCATTGAGACAGCTGAGATCAGGAACAACCCCCTCAGGAACCAGACCTTGGCCTCTGAGCTTTGCTCTGCAGGCTCAGGAGTTAAATCATCATTTGACTCCACCCTAAATTAACACCACAAAAGAAATTTCATAAACCAGGGAGACATTATCAGGACAAAGTAAATGCTGCCTGGAGCACTGTGCCATCAGATATAGTGCATCTTCCCCAACAACTCCAGGAAAAGAGAATATTCTGCACCTCATCCCCAGACTGACACCTGGATTAGGAACCTCCCTACAATATTCTTTTCATTTTGTCTCACAACCTCTTTTCCTTATGTCCTGGCAAGTACCAAGGCTTGGCCAGGACCAGCAGCACACCAAGCTGAGATGGGATTTGGGCAGTGCCACGTGTGTTCCTGGGTTCTCTGCACTGGTTTTCTGAAGCTTTTCTTTTTTTTTTTTTTTTCCTAAGGGCAGAAAGACAGCATGGAGAAAACAGAGCCTCTCAAGTTTCTCACCTCTCTGCTGACCTGCTTCATTTTCCTCCATATTTGCCATCTTTTTACTTCATCCCAACTACCTCTTCTTAATTTCTGAAAGCTCAGGAAAATTCACAGTTCTTAAAGAAAACCCACAGAAGAAAACCCAACTCAACTCCCACTCATTTTAGTCCTGCAGCCTTTTTCATGCTTAGAAATACTTATGGAATACTGGAATGGTTTGGGTTGGAAAGGACCTTAAAGCTCACCCAGTCCCACCCCCTGGCACGGGCAGAGACACTTTCCACTAATCCAAGCTGCTCCAATCCATCCAACCTGTCCAATTTCTGCCTTTTCAAGGCAAAAAAAATTAAGATTAAATCAATGTTTAATGAACTACCTGCACAGCAATACAGGGTGTCTTGGTCCATTTCACCTAAGGGTTTCCTAAGTAAGCCGCTTTACTAATTAATATCTCTGCCACCCACACACTGCGTGTGGCTGTGGCAGATCCACACCACACACGGATCTACCTCTGCCCCAGGGCTGAGTTCACGTGTTTATGGATGCCCAGGTAAATGAGGAATCCCGTATTACACCTGTTTATGGGCAGAGATGAAGATCCGCACTCACATCCATCGTGCCTGAGACGAGGGAGAGCCACCAAGTATTTTTAATAATGCATCAGGCCATGTGAACGAGCCCTATTTCCTCATCCAGGAACTCGGAGAAAGTACAATAAAGCGCACACGGAAGCCAAGAGCAGCAGCAGCCGCCAGCTCTGCCCGTCACCCCAGCGAGGTTCTCCCGGGCAGGAGCAGAAGTGAATTCCTATATAAAACACGGGAGTTTTCTTGGCACTACCTCAGCACCGCCGGAATGGAGGGGCCTCTCGTTATCCAGACTCAGGCCAGTGGAGCCCCACGGGCTTGTGCATGTCGCGACAGACACGACTCCCGCGACAGATTCCCGGGATTACACAATGGCCCTTTTCCACGCAAGAAGGGCCTGGCGGAGGCCCCGAAGGGCGCGGGGGAGCCCCCGCCGACCCGCCCCGGCCCGGCCCGGTGCTCACAGACCCCGCCGCCCCGGGGGCGGCCCCGCGCTCACCTCTCGAAGAGCAGCCGCACGGCGAAGATGCCGAGCGCCAGCGGGAAGGCGGAGAGGACGTGAGCGGCCCGCGGGTACTGCAGCCCGCTGCCTGGCGGGCCCGGCTCGCCGGCCAGGTCCGCCCACGTTACGTTGTGTGGGAGCCAGAACCGCTCGTTCCAGAACCAGGCCCGCAGCGCCGCCGCCGCGGCCGCCGCCATCTTCCGCCTGCCGCCGCCGCGCACGGGCGGCCGCCACAGACACGGGGGCGCGGCCGAGCGCCGGCCCAGCCCCGCCCCCCGCCCCGCCCATCACGGCAGCAGCCAATCGGGCGGCAGCCCCTGCCTCGGGGGCGCGGCTCTTGGGGAGACCCCGCCCCTCATCGCCCCCGCCGCCGCCGCCGCCGCCACACGGCCGGGCGGGGCTGGAGGAGGCCGCGCCTCTCACCGCCCGGCCACTGCCCGTGAGGGGCGCGGGCTTGGAGTACACCGCCCCCTTTTTTGCATCACCGTTCCCCTTACTGCATCGCCCGCCACAGGCGGTGCGGAGCTGGGAGGAGGCCGCGCCCTTTATCGCCTCGCACCGCCCCTCCGGCCGACCGCAGTTCTGGCGGTCGCCACAGCCACCAAACGAGGCCAAAAACGAGGTCCCGGTGCTCACCGGCACACCTCAGCCCGCCGCTCACGGGGCTGCCGCCGGGCCCCTGGCGCGCGGCCCGTTATTTGGGAGCATGCGCAGTGCGACGCCCCGGCTCTCCCGCGCGCGGCCCCACCCCCTGTTCCCCCCCCCCCCCCACCCGGGCCAGCGCTCCCTCAGGGAACGGAACCGGAGTGACATTAAAAAATAAAACAAAAAACCCCAAAAAACTCACAGAACCACTGAGTCACACAGCCAGGGCCAAAAAAAATGACAGAGCCACGGGGTCCACAGGGTCACCAGAGTATACTGAGTTGGAAGGGAGCCACGAGGATCATCACGGTCCGGCTCCTGGCCCTGCACGGCACACCCCGGCAATCCCGCCATGTCGCGGCCGTGATGGTGATGCTCCACACGCTGCTGAGCCCCCGCGCTTTCCACGAGCAGAGACGACTTTGAACTGGTAAAAGTCCTCCAGGCAGCAAGACAGGGCAGCAAACGATCCACGGTTATTGTAATGTCTCTTCTGGCACCTGTCCAGTGGAGAATAGATTAAATGGCCCATTAAGCACTCAAATGCTATGATAACTAATAGATTCAAGGATAGAGTGATTTATGATCTAGTCACCTTTTCTTTTTTTTTTTAATCAATGACTTTATTTAGAAGTACCCAATGTACTAATCTCTCCTTGAAGGCGTTCAGTTGGATGCGGGCCCCTGTATGTCAGAGACTCACAAATGCCTCAGATTTAACTAGAATTAATGATTTTCTGATTAAAGTCTCTGATAAATGCAGTGAGTATTGCTTCAGTATCACGCAACTGGAAAGACACAGTAAAATTCAATTGCGTTTCCTTAGAAACAAGCAGTTGGCATATTCCATAAATCCAAGTCCACGACAAATGATCTTCCCTCCCTTTTCAAATAGCACAATTTCCAGTCAGAGAGATCTCTGGTTGCTTAGCAATTTGAGGAAATCTGATACTAAATGGATTTTGTTAGGAACAGAGAAGGTGACAGCAGCTTGGTTTGCACATCAGGTTTTTTAGTTTTTCCTCTGTACAAAGCAAGCCTTACTTCTCCATATAAAAGAAAGGAAAATGAGCAGTAGGTTGTGGAACTGCTAACACCTTCTAACTAGGAAGCAGGCTTTTCCCTTCTTCCTAATATCCATGTCATACACATTTCCTGATGCTGCTGCAGAACGTTCACTACACTGCTTCTGGCTCTTATCCCACTCTCTCCCAACCAAACCCATCTCAGGCTCAAGTGACAATAACTTACCCTCAGTTGTCCTCAGCTGCCCTCGAGAGCCACCTGGAGCCAGAAATGGAAGTGAAAAATCCCTGCATGTCCTTATTCCTTTTGCCAGCCCTGTTCTAATCCCTCTTCAATCTGAGAGCGGAAAATGCTCATTTGAGTCGAGCAGCAAACCACGGACACACAGTGTCACCTAGTGGGGCACCCGAGCCAGCCCGGGCTGGCTTCCAGTGGGAGCACCGGGAATTCACCCATCTTTTCCCTCCATTGTTAATAGATGGAGAGCAGTCCTGAAGAGAAGGGTTTTAGGAGCTGGACATGCCCCAGGAACCCCCTGAGCCTGGGCTGAGTCCCCAGCACAGAAAGCAGAGGAGGGGGGGAGGTGTGAATCTCTGCCCTGCTCAGGTGAGACCTCACCTGCAGAGCTGCCCCCAGCCCTGGGGCCCAGCACAGGGAGAGTGTGGGGCTGCAGGAGAGAGTGCAGGGGAGGCACCAGGAGGATGGAGCAGCCCTGCTGTAAGGAAAGGCTGGGAGATTTGGGATTGTTCAGCCTGGAAAAGAGATGATTTGAGGTGACCTCACTGTGGCCTTCCAGTCCCTGAAGGAGCTGCAGGAGAGAGTGCAGGGGAGGCATCAGAAGGATGGAGCAGCCCTGCTGTAAGGAAAGGCTGGGAGATTTGGGATTGTTCAGCCTGGAAAAGAGATGATTTGAGGTGACCTCACTGTGGCCTTCCAGTCCCTGAAGGAGCTGCAGGCATCAGAAGGATGGAGCAGCCCTGCTGTAAGGAAAAGCTGGGAGATTTGGGATTGTTCAGCCTGGAAAAGAGATGATTTGAGGTGACCTCACTGTGGCCTTCCAGTCCCTGAAGGAGCTGCAGGCATCAGAAGGATGGAGCAGCCCTGCTGTAAGGAAAGGCTGGGAGATTTGGGATTGTTCAGCCTGGAAAAGAGATGATTTGAGGTGACCTCACAGTGGCCTTCCAGTCCCTGAAGGAGCTGCAGGAAAGATGGAGAGAGACCTGGAGTGCCAGGACAGGGGGCTGTGGCTTTCAACTGCCAGAGGGCAAAGTTAGAGGGGATTTTGGGAAGGAATTCCTCCGTTTTCCCTTTGAAACAAAACTTGCCAGCCCAGGTTCCTGATGTCAGTTTGTAGGGTTCCCTTGGGACTGTCAGGGCAGGACAGGTTTGAGGTGGGGACAGGTTGGGTCTGGGACATATCCTTGTTTGTTTGGATTTTTTGGAGGCGGCCGCCCACTCAGGGCCACAGGTCCTTGAACACAAATGCCGACCCTTTTCCCTGTGAAAAAAATAACTCAGCATGGAAGGTTCCTGATGTCAGGTTTTAGCTGGTGTTCGGCATTGCCCCGGCATTCCAAATTGTATTGTGCTGTAGCTTTGGTCTGGGATGTATGGGGTGCCCCCTCCTCCCCTCTGCCCTGTTCTGCTGTGTCCCCATCTCCACCCCTCACCACTACCTGTACTTCCAGCCCGGCCCTTCCCCACCCTCTCTCCTCCCTTCACCCCTCCCCAGCCGGCCCCTTCTCCATCCCTCACTCCCCACTGCCCACCTGCGACTCCCTGCAGCAGCACTTGGGAGCCTGGACTCGTGGGGATAGTGCGGCCCTCACAGCAGGACAACACCCAAATAAAACAGGCAGGGACCACATCTGTGTGCTGTGCTGTGTCACAAAGGCACCTGGGGCTGAGGGGAGGGGGCTGGAGGTGACACAGAACGTGGGGGCAGCTGAGAGGCAGAAGGGGTCTTTAGGAGTAAAAAGGGGGGCTCCAGGGTGGCACAGAGACGCTGAGAGGCTGCGGTGGGAACTTGAGGGTGACACAAGGAGGCTGAGTGGCAGGGGCTGCCTTGAGGGACAAAGTGGGGGGTGTCTGAGGGTGACAGGTTTATCAGCCCTCACACCACCCTTAACCTCACTTTTAAAATCACCCCTACCCAGGTGGAGTGTGCACGGTGGAGGTTAGGGGGCCACAGGACAGTGTCGGGGGCTTGGGGTGACACACAGACATTGTGGGCTGAGGGGCAAAGAGGGGGGGACTTGACAGGTGGAGAGCTGACACTGAGGGTTAGGGGTAGGAAGGACAGGACACAGGGTACCAGGAAGGGTTAGGGTACAGCAGCAGCCCTCAGCCCAACCCTAAGCTCACCCTAAACAGCACCCCTAGAACACCAGTTTTCCCCAACAGCAGCTGCAGGCAGCGAGCCTAATGCTGGGACAGCCCCAGAACCCTGCCAGCAGCTGCAGGCAGTGACCCTAATTAAAAGGCGGGGATGATGTTTGCTGGCTAGAGAGTGACCGGTAGAGCTTGGGGACTGAGCACTTTCTTAGGGTTTTTTTAGGGCTTTTAAAGGATATTTTAGGGGCTTTTTTTTTTTTTTTGCAGGAGCTTTTTAGGATTTTTCTGGGAATATTTAGGATACTTTTAGGGATTTTTCAGGGCTTTTAAGGGAATTTTTATGTTTTTAGGGTCTTTTCCTGGCACGGCACATAGAAGCTGAGGGGCAGCTTGAGGGGCTTGAGGGTGCCAGAGGCTGGGAGCTGAGGGAGGGACAGGGAGAGGGGACAGTGGGTGACACAGAGAGATGCTGAGGGGGTCAGGGGCAGCTGGAGGGTGACACAGAGAAGCTGGGGGCTGAGGGGCAAAGGAGAGGGATTAAGGGTGACCCACAGGAGCTGAGGGGCAAAGGGGGGGCTGGAGGGTGACACACAGAGCCTGAGGGCTGGGGGGCAGAGGGAGGGCTTGAGGGGTAAAGGGCGAGGGCTTGAGGGCTGGGCAGTGCAGTGGAGATGAGGGCTACAGGGTACAGCTTAGGAGGCAAGTTAGGCTACAGGTGCACCACCCCTGAGCCCAGCCCTAACCTCAGCCTAAGCAGCCCCCCTAACAACAGCCTTTTCCCTTTTCACCCCTGACAGCAGCAGCACCACACAGCAACCCAAACAGCGAGACCACACCGGAACCCTCCCGCTGGGACAAGGCAGCGACCCTCACACCAGGACAACGACAGAACCCTCAGAGCACAACAGGACCCACTGCAAAAAGGTAGGGATGACATCTGTGGGCTAGAGAGCAACAGGACAATGACAGAACCCTCAGAGCACAACAGACAACAGGACCCACTGCAAAAAGGTAGGGATGATATCTGTGGGCTAGAGAGCAACAGGACAATGACAGAACCCTCAGAGCACAACAGGACCCACTGCAAAAAGGTAGGGATGACATCTGTGGGCTAGAGAGCAACAGGCAGGGTTTGGAGGCTGAGCAGGTTTCCTTGAGTTTTTTTGCAGGACTATTAGGAATATTTAGGGGATTCTTGAAGGCTTTTTACGACTTTTCTGGTGTCTTTTAGGGTATTGTTACACCTTCCTAAGGGCTATTTTAGAATTCCTTAGCACACTTTTAGGGTCAGGATGAGGGTCAGACAGGCTGCCCGCTGGAAATGCGGAGTATTACTGGAATGTAGCGGAAGGCTTTGGAAAGGTGCCAGTGGAGGGGCAGTGGGCAGGGTCCTACACTGCTGGTCTGAAGGCTGTGATTTCTGGGCCCAGCGAAGTGGTTGTGGTAAGGGTTACATGCTGGCAGCTTTCTCCAGGAGAAATCATGCACAGAAAAAACAAAGAACCAAGTTTCATACTGTCAGTTTCCAAGAGGCATTTGGCACAAAAAAAAAACAAAACCCTGAGTACTTGCGGGTGGCAGATGGGGTCTCAGAGAAATACTGCGCAGTTTGGAAATGGAAGAGGCAAAAAAACACTCGGGGAGTGAGGCCCCAGGAGGAGTGCTGGGACCGGGTCAAAAATGAAAAATATCTACTGGTGAAACCAAACTCAGCACCCCGGACTCCTGATATCAGTTTGTAGGATTCCCTTGGGACTGTCAGGGCAGCACAGGTTTGAGGTGGGGGCAGGTTGGGTCTGGGACGTATCCTCGTCCGTTCGGATATTTTGCAGGCAGCCGGCCACTCAGGGCCACAGCCCCTGGAGACAAAGACCGGCCCTTTTCCCTGGGAAAGAAAAGTGGCCAGCCCAGGTTCCGGGTGTCAGTTTGTAGGGTTCCCTTGGGACTTTCAGGGCAGCACAGGTTTGAGGTGGGGGCAGCTTGGGTCTGGGACATATCCTCGTCCATTTGGATATTTTGCAGGCAGCCGGCCACTCAGGGCCACAGCCCCTGGAGACAGAGACCGGCCCTTTTCCCTGGGAAAGAAAAGTGTCCATCCCAGGTTCCGGATGTCAGTTTGTAGGGTTCCCTTTGGACTTTCAGGGCAGCACAGGTTTGAGGTGGGGGCAGGTTGGGTCTAGGACATATCCTCGTCCATTCGGATATTTTGCAGGCAGCCGGCCACTCAGGGCCACAGCCCCTGGAGACAAAGACCGGCCCTTTTCCCTGGGAAAGAAAAGTGGCCAGCCCAGGTTCCTGATGTCAGTTTGTAGGGTTCCCTTGGGACTGTCAGGGCAGCACAGGTTTGAGGTGGGGGCAGGTTGGGTCTGGGACATATCCTTTATTGTTTGGCTATTTTCGATCCTGGGGACACCTGGACTGGGGTATGAGGGCACAGGAATGGGGACAGGGGACACTGGAGTTGGGGTACAGGACACCGAAATGGGAACAGGGCACGCTGGGGACATCCAGGAATGGTGACAGTGGACAGAAGTGGGGACAGGGGACACAGAAATGTGGTCTGGGGACACAGAAATGGGGGGAAAGGACACTGAAATGGGGACAAAGTACATTTGGGACACTCAGGAGGGGACAAAGGATAGAGAATTGGGGATGGGGGACATTGGGGACACTGGGAATGGGAACAGTGGATGCTGGGGACACCGGGAATGGGGACAAGGGGACACAGAAATGGGGGGAAAGAACATGGAAATGGGGACAGGGGACACTGGGGACAGCCAGGAATGGCGACAGGGGACACATGAATGGTGACAGGGGACATTGGAGACATCCAGGAGGGACAGAGGACACAGAAATGGGGACAGGGGACACTGGGAACACCCAGGAATGGCAACAGGGGACAGTGGGGACACCAGAAATGGGGGAAAAGGACACTGGGGACACCCAGGAGGGGATAAAGGACACAGAAATGGGGACAGGGGACACTGGGGACACCCAGGAATGGGGACAGGGGGCATTGGGGACAGTGGGGACATCCAGGAGGGGACAGGGAACATTGGGGACATCCAGAAATTGGAACAGGGGACAGAAATGGGGACAGGGGACAGTGGGGACATTGGGAACATCCAGGAGGGACAGGGGACTTCAGAAATGGGGACAAAGGACATTGGGGACATCCAGGAGGGGATAAGGGACACAGAAATGGGGACAGGGGACAGTGGAGACACCCAGAGAGGGACAGGGGATATTGGGGACGACAGAAATGGGGACAGGGGACAGAAATGGGGACAGGGGACATTGGGGTGGGGTCTCCCTTAGGGGTTTTGGGGGGACCCAGGACACTGCGGGGGGGACACCCAGGGATGGGGGGGACATTGTGGATCCCCAAGAGGGGACAGAGGACACTGGGGACACCCGGGCTTGGGGACACCCGGGCTTGGGGACACCCCCACGTCACGGGGGTCCCCCATGAGCGGCGGGGGGGGGAAACGGGGGACGGCACCGCCCCTTTCCGGACTCCATTTCCCAGCAGCCCTCGCGGCGCGCAGGCATTGCGGGTGACGTCACACGCACCGCGCGGGAGCTTTTAACCACGCGCGCCGCGCGGATCCCTCCGCCCGCCGCAGCAAAAATAGTCCCTACTCCATCCCCGCTCCCGTTAATTCCCCCCCGCCGCTCTCCGCCCCGCTCCGCTGCCTCGGGTGGAGCCGCTGCGAGCCCTCCTCGGGTGTCGCCGCGGGGACCGGAGCGGCGGCAGCGGCGCTTCCGCGCGGAGGGAGCGGAGGCAGCGGAGCGCTATAAGGGCGGCGGTGCTGCGGCCGCGCCTCTTCCGGTTCTCCCTCAGAGCCGCCATGGTGAGCGCGGCGTGGCCGCGAGGGCCCGGGGGGCTCGGAGGGGCCCGAGGGGGCTCGGAAAGGGACGCGGGGAGCAGGGGGGGGGCTCAGAGGGGCCCTCGGGGGGGGGGGTGCGGGAGGGGCCCGGAGGGGTTTGGGGTGGGGGGGCTCGGAGAGGGGTGTGGGGCAGGGGGTGCTGAGGGGGGATTTGTGGGGGGATTTGGGGCGATCGGAGAGGGATGTGGGGTACGTGTGGGGCAGAGGGTGATGAGGGGCAGCTTGGAGAGGATTTTTTGGGGTCTCCAGGGGGATTTGGGGAGCTCGGAGAAGGGTGCGGGGTCTGTGTGGGGCAGGGGGTGCTGAGGGGGTTTTGGGGGGGGATTTGGGGTCTCCAGGGGGTTTTGGGGAGCTCGGAGAGGGGTGCGGGGTCTGTGTGGGGCAGGGGGTGCTGAGGGGGGTTTTGGGGTCTCCAGGGGGATTTGGGGGGCGCAAAGAGGGAATGTGGGGTTGTGGATGGAACCTTTGGGTTCTCTGGGGTTTTTTATGGGGCTGGGGGCGGCTCTGATGGAGATGGAACCTTTAAAGTCTGTGGGGTTTTTATGGGGCTGGGGGTGGCTCTGAATGGGATGATCCGAGAGAGTTTATGGGATTTTTATGGGGTTGGCTGTGGCAGGGCTGATCCAGGGGTCTCTCTGGGGTTTTTCTCGGACTGATCCTGGGGGTCTGTGGGGTTTTTATGGGGCTGATCCCGGGGCTCTGTGGGGTTTTTCTGGGGCTGATCCCGGGGGTCTCCAGGGTTTTTATGGGGCTGATCCCGGGGCTCTGTGGGGTTTTTCTGGGGCTGATCCTGTGGGGTTTTTATGGGGCTGATCCCGGGGGTCTGTGGGGTTTTTCTGGGGTGATCCAGGGGTCTCTCTGGGGTTTTCTTGGGGCTGATCCGAGGGGGTCTGTGGGGTTTTTATGGGGGTGATCCCGGGGATCTGTGGGGTTTTTCTGGGGTGATCCAGGGGTCTCTCTGGGGTTTTTATGGGGGTGATCCCGGGGGTCTGTGGGGTTTTTCTGGGGTGATCCAGGGGTCTCTCTGGGGTTTTCCTGGGGCTGATCCTGGGGATTCTGTGGAGTTTTTATGGGGGTGATCCAGGGGGGTCTCTGGGGTTTTCCTGGGGCTGATCCCGGGGGTCTCTGGGGTTTTTCTGGGGTGATCCAGAGTCTCTCTGGGGTTTTCCTGGGGCTGATCCTGGGGATTCTGTGGGGTTTTTATGGGGGTGATCCAGGGGGGTCTCTGGGGTTTTCCTGGGGCTGATCCCGGGGATCTGTGGGGTTTTTCTGGGGTGATCCAGAGTCTCTCTGGGGTTTTCCTGGGGCTGATCCCGGGGGTCTGTGGGGTTTTTCTGGGGGTGATCCAGAGTCTCTCTGGGGTTTTCCTGGGGCTGATCCGGGGTTGATCCCCCCTTTCCCCACAGACCAAGAAGAGGAGGAACAACGGGCGCGCCAAGAAGGGCCGCGGGCACGTGCAGCCCATCCGCTGCACCAACTGCGCCCGCTGCGTGCCCAAGGACAAGGCCATCAAGAAATTCGTCATCAGGAACATTGTGGAGGCTGCTGCTGTCAGGGACATCTCCGAGGCCAGCGTCTTCGACTGTGAGTGTGGGGTGAGGGCTTGGGAACCCCCAAATCAGCCCCTGCTCTGCCCTGGAATGATTCCTTTTGTCAGTTTAAAAATTGTCCATTTGTCACTTCAAATATTCCATCTGTTCACCCCAAAAAATTGTTACTGTCCCCCCAAAATCAGCCCCCGCTCTGCCCTGGAATGATTCCTTTTGTCAGTTTGGGAATAGTCCCTTTGTCACTTCAAATATTCCATCTGTTCACCCCAAAAAATTGTTACTGTCCCCCCAAAATCAGCCCCTGCTCTGCCCTGGAATGATTCCTTTTGTCAGCTTGGGAATAGTCCCTTTGTCACTTCAAATATTCCATCTGTTCACCCCAAAAAATTGTTACTGTCCCCCCAAAATCAGCCCCTGCTCTGCCCTGGAATGATTCTCTTTGTCAGTTTAAAAATTGTCCATTTGTCACTTCAAATATTCCATCTGTTCACCCCAAAAAATTGTTACTGTCCCCCCAAAATCAGCCCCTGCTCTGCCCTGGAATGATTCCTTTTGTCAGTTTGGGAATAGTCCCTTTGTCACTTCAAATATTCCATCTGTTCACCCCAAAAATAGTCCCTGTCACCCCCAAAATAGTGCCTCTGTCACCCCTAAATAGTGCCTTTGACACCCCCAAAATCAGCCCCTGGTCTGCCCTGGAATGATTCCTTTTGTCAGTTTAAAAATCGTCCGTTTGTCACCCCAAATATCCCACACTGTTCACCCCAAAAAATTGTTCCTGTTCCCCCAAAACAGCCCCATTGTTCCCCCAAAACAGTGCCTCTGTCACCCCCAAACAGTGTCTGTCACCCCAAAATAGCCCCCTTTGACCCCCCAAAAGGTCTGACCTTGCTCATTCTGTCACCCCAAAAATCAGGCCCACTGTCCCCCTAAAATTGTCCCCCTGGTCCCCCACTAAGAGAACAAGCTGGAGGTGAAGCTGCATCGCTGCCCCGGGGCTGCTTTTGGGGTCCCTGGGTGTAGTTTTGGGGTCCCTGGGGATGTTTTTGGGGTCCCTGGGGAGGTTTTTGAGGTTTTTAGGATCCCTGGGTTTGTTTTTGGGGTTTTTGGGGTCCCTGGCCCCTGTTTTGGGGCTGGTTCTGGGATGTCAGGGTGTGTTTTTGGGGTCCCTGGGTTTGTTTTTTGGGGTCCCTGACCCCCTTTTTCCTCTCCCCCCAGCCTATGTGCTGCCCAGGCTGTAGGTGAAGCTGCATTACTGCACTAGGCCTAGTTTTGGGGCTGGTTTTTGGGGTCCCTGGGTGTGTTTTTGGGTCCCTGGGTGTGTTTTTGGGTCCCTGGGTGTGTTTTTTGGGGTCCCCGGCTGTGTTTTTGGGGTCCCTGGGTGTGTTTTTTGGGGTCCCTGACCCCCTTTTTTTCCCCCCCCAGCCTACATGCTGCCCAGGCTGTAGGTGAAGCTGCATTACTGCCCTAGGCCTGGTTTTGGGGCTGGTTTTTGGGGTCCCTGGGTGTGTTTTTTGGGGTCCCTGACCCCCTTTTTCCTCTCCTCCCAGCCTATGTGCTGCCCAAGCTGTACGTGAAGCTGCATTACTGCACTAGGCCTGGTTTTGGGGCTGGTTTTTGGGGTCCCTGGGTGTGTTTTTTGGGGTTTTTGGGGTCCCCGGCTGTGTTTTTGGGGTCCCTGGGTGTGTTTTTTGGGGTTTTTGGTGTCCCTGACCCCCTTTTTCCTCTCCCCCCAGCCTATGTGCTGCCCAAGCTGTACGTGAAGCTGCATTACTGCCCTAGGCCTGGTTTTGGGGCTGGTTTTTGGGGTCCCTGGGTGTGTTTTTTGGGGTTTTTGGGGTCCCTGGGTGTGTTTTTTGGGGTTTTTGGGGTCCCTGGGTGTGTTTTTTGGGGTTTTTGGGGTCCCTGGGTGTGTTTTTTGGGGTCCCTGACCCCCTTTTTCCTCTCCCCCCAGCCTATGTGATGCCCAAGCTGTACGTGAAGCTGCATTGCTGCCCTAGGCCTGGTTTTGGGGCTGGTTTTTGGGGTCCCTGGGTGTGTTTTTTGGGGGTTTTGGGGTCCCTGGGTGTGTTTTTTGGGGTCCCTGACCCCCTGTTTCCTCTCCCCCCAGCCTATGTGCTGCCCAAGCTGTACGTGAAGCTGCATTACTGCGTCAGCTGCGCCATCCACAGCAAGGTGGTTCGGAACCGCTCCCGTGAGGCCCGCAAGGACCGCACCCCCCCGCCCCGCTTCCGCCCCGCCGTGAGTCCGGGGGGGTCCCCGAGGGGTTTTGGGGGTCCCAGGACTCTTTGGGAGGGTCCCCGAGGGGTTTTGGGGGTTCCGGTAGTGTTTGGGAGGGGTCACAGGAGGTTCCAGACCACCCCACCCCACTTCTGCCCCACCGTGAGTCTGGCAGGGACCCCGAGGAATTTGGGGGGTCCCAGGGGTGTTCAGAAGGGACCTGGAGGGGTCTGGGGGCTTCGAGACCGCACCCCCCCTGCCCCACTTCTACCCCACATTGAGTCTGGGGGGGCTCAGGAGGGATCTGGGGGGTCCCCGAGGGGTTTTGGGGGATCCCAGGGGTGCTCAGAAGGGACCTGGAGGGGTCTGGGGGCTTCCAGACCACAACCCCCCACTCCTCTTCTGTCCCACTGTGAGTCTGGGGGGGTTCCCTGAGGGATTTCAGGGGGTCCCCAAGGGGTCTGGGGGTGTCCCAGGGCTGTTTGGGGGGGATCCCCAAGAGGTTTAGGGGTTCCATGGGGTGTTTAGACGGGACCTGGAGGGGTCTGGGGGCTTCCAGACCACACCCCCCCCTCCACTTCTGTCTTGCTGTGACTCTGGGGGGGGTCCCCAAAGGGTTTGGGGGTGTCCCAGGGCTGTTTGGGGGAGTCCTCGAGGGGTCTGGGGGGTCCCAGGGCTGTTTGGGAGGGTGTTGGAGGGGTGGTGGGGGGTTCCAGACCTCACCCCCTGCCCCACTTCCACCCCGCTGGGGTTTGGGGGGGTCCCCAAAGGGTTTGGGGGTGTCCCAGGGCTGTTTGGGGGGAGTCCTCGAGGGGTCTGGGGGGTCCCAGGGTGTTTGGGGGAGTCCTCGAGGGGTCTGGGGGGTCCCAGGGGTGTTTGGGGGAGTCCTCGAGGGGTCTGGGGGGGTCCCAGGGGTGTTTGGGAGGGGTCTGGGGGGTCCCAGGAGTGTTTGGGAAGGGTCTGGGGGGTCCTAGAGGGTCCTTGGGGAGATCTCGGAGGGGATCAGAGGGGTCTGGGGGGGTCCTGGAAGGGTCCCACACGATTTTGGGGATCCCAAGGGGTCCAGGGGCTCCCTGGGGGGTCCTGGAAGGGTTTTGGGGGGTCTCAGGGGTTGGTGGCCCCCCCTGCCCCCCTAACTTTGGGTTCTCTCTGCAGGGAGCAGCCCCCCGACCCCCCCCCAAGCCCATGTGAGGAGCCCCCGGCCCCGCGGGACCCCCAGAGCAGAGTCAATAAAGGATCTGCCCCGAGCCGCTCGTCTTTTTGGGGGGATTTGGGATTTGGGGGGGGTCCTGAGGGGGTCTCAGCCCCCTCCTTATGGGGGGGAGCTGCGGTCACCCCATATCTTCGGGGCGGGGGGGGGTGCTGCTCCAAGCCTGGCTCTGTGGTTTTGGGGGATTTGGGAATTGGGGGGGGCACTTTGGGGTGCTCTGATTCTACTCCTTGTTTTTGGGGGTCTTCCTGAGGGGCTCTCAGCCCCCTTATTTTGGGGGGGCTCTGATCCTACTTGTTTTTGGGGTATTGGGGGGGTCCAGCCCCTTTATTTTGGGGTTCCCAGCCCCCTTATTTTTTGGGGTGCTCTGAGCATACTCTCTGTTTTTGGGGGATTTAGGAATTTGGGGGGGGGCTTCCTGAGGGGCTCCCAGCCTCCTCATTTTGGGGGGGGCTCTGGGGTCCCCTAGTGTGGGCCTGGGGGCTGCTGCCCACCCTGGAGGGGAGGAAATGGGGGGGGGGGCTCTGACCCCCGGGGGTGTCTGGGGGAATTTGGGGACACCTGGGGGGGGGCTCCCAGCTGCCACCAGACCCCTCCCCTGAGCCCAGACCTTGTCCCGGGGCGGGGGGGGGGGGGTCCCCAAATTCTCCCCAGGGCCAGGAGCTGCCCCAAGGGGGGCAGGATGGGGCCGGACCCCCCCGTTTTGGGGTGTTTGGTGTCAGACCCCCCCCCCCATTTTGGGGGTGTTTGAGGTCAGACCCTCCCCCATTTTGGGGTGTTTGGTGTCAGACCCCCCCCCCCCCCATTTTGGGGTGTTTGGTGTCAGACCCCCCCCCCCATTTTGGGGTGTTTGAGGTCAGACCCCCCCCCATTTTGGGGGTGTTTGTGGGGGGGGCTTCACCCTGGGAGCTGCATTTGGGGGGGGTCTCCGTGGGGCTCGACCCCTCCCCGTGTTTTGGGGGAGCTTCAATGGTTCCCAAACCCCCCCCGCCCCATCCGTCCGTTTTTTGGGGAGGGGTCTCGGTGGGGCCGGGCTGTGCCCGGGGGGTGTGAACGGGGCTGGGGGGCACCGGGGGACCGGACCGGGGGCTCGGAGAGGCGAACTTTGCTCCGGGACCGGGGGGACGACAGGACCGGGCCGGGGCCAGAGGGACCCGGACCGGTCTGGGAGCGCCGCACGGGGCCGGTCCCGGCCGTACCCCGCCCGGCGGGGGCGGACGGTGCCGGTGCCACCGCCCCGGGCGCGGCGGGCGGGTCCCGGGGAGGGGCGGGGAGGGAAGCGGGGTGTTCCCCCCCCTCCCCGGCGCTGCCCCTGCCCCGCCCGGCCCGGCCCGGCCCGGCCCCGCCCGCCCCGCGGCCCCGCGCCAGGTGCATTCCCGGGCACGCTCCGCCGCTACCGGCGCGCCGCGATGGAGCCGCACCGGCACCGGGAGCGGCCCCGGGCGCTGCTGCTGCTGCTGCCGCTGCTGCTCCGCGCCCCCGCGCCCGGCTCCGCGCAGGCAGGTGAGTATCGGCACCGGTTCCGGCGGGGCACGGGGGAACCGGGGCTGCGCCGCGGGATCGGGCAAAGGGGAACCGGGAAAACACCGGAATGTTCGGGGGTCCCGGGATGGGCGGCGGGAGCGGGAGCGCTCGGGGGTCGCGGCGGTGCTGCTGTCCCGATTCCGCCGGTACCGGACCCCGATCCAATCCTGGCAATTCCCGCGGGCGCTTCCGCCGCGGGGGCGTCCCGGGATGCCCCGGCGATGCCCCGGGGGGACCGCACGGCTCCGGGGGCACCGGGACCGGCACTGAAACCTCCCTGGGACTGCGGTTGCTGGGCTCGGTGGCCGCTCCCGGGCTCGGAGCTTGGTGCCCCTTTCCGGGACTCGGTCCCGGGCTCGGTGGCCCTTCCCGGGATCGGTCCCGGGGCTCGGTGCCGTTCTCGGGGTTCGATTCCGGCCTCGGTGCCCCCTCCCGGAGTAGGTCCCGCTCTCGGTGCCCCCTCCCGGGCTCGGCACCTGCGGCCCCGCAGCTGCCCGCGCTAATTTTAGGCTGCGGGGCCGGGCCCGGCGATGCCTTTGGGATCCGGGCGGGACCCCCGAGGGGAACGGAGGGGGGATCCTTCAGGGGGGACCCCCGGAGGGGCCCCCGGCCCTGCCCGCGCGGCCGCCCCGCACCCCCGGCACCCCGGAAGGGCCGCGGCCGCCCGGGAGTTGTTTTTCAGTCCCCAAAGGAAAAACACCGAGGGCTGGACGCGCAGGTGGGGCCGGCGCCACCCCGAAACGCCGGCGGTGCCCGGGGGTGCCCGGAGCGGGGGGCACCGGGGGGTCCCCCGCTCCATGTGCCACCGGCGACGCCTCGGGTGCCACCCGCGGGCTCCGGATCCGAGGGGAGAGAGGGAACAGCGCGGGGCTCCGGGACATCTCGGGGGGCTCGGGGACAGCGAGGGGAGCGGCCCCAGCTCTGCACCCCTCAAAGCCCCATCTCTGAGAGCCCCCTTTGTTCGGGGCCGGGGCCCGGCGCACACAGCCCCCTTTGTGCCGCCGCCGGGGCCGAGGGCAGGAGGTCGCTCCGAGCCCCTCCCGGTGCCCCCCCGGGTCCCCCGGTGCTATTCCTGGCGGCGGGGGCCGCGGTGGCACGCGGCTGATAGCGGGGACGTGCCGGAGCTGCCAGCGGGGCCCCGCGCTGATAACGCCCGGTCCCGCCGCCGCCGCGGCGCCCGTGTCGGGGGGGACCCGGCATCGCCCCCCACCCCTCTCGGGCAGGTGCACCCGGGGGTTGCGGCCGCCCCAATCCCCCCGTGGGACCCTCGGAGCCGCCGTTAATGATTCACCGGCACGTTCAAGGCTCCGAGGGTCCGGGGGGCAGGGCTGGATGCTGCCCCCCAACACCCTGCGGACCTCCCACGTTGTTTCATGGGGCTCGCAGCACCCCCCGTTCCGGGCCCCCCGTGCCCACCCCCGGGCCGGCGGGGCTGGGGGCCGCTGCCATCGCAGCTGGGACCTTTTTATAGCCCCTTCCCTGCTCAAATAGCCCGGGCCGGGGCGGGGGGGCCCTTCCCGTGCGTGCCCCGAGCTCCGCGGCCGCCCCCGGAGGGGTCCCGGGCCGGACAAAGCCGCCTTTGACCGCGGCCCCTCCCGCGCCGGGGCCTGAGTCACGTCTGGCGGGTCCCGGGGGGGCTCCGCACCCCTCGGTTGCCCCGGGGGTCCCGGTCTGGGGGGCTCGGCCTCCCCCCGGTGCCGCCCGCCACAATCGCGGCTTTGTGCGGTGCCAGGGGAGGGGGCCCCGCGCACAAAGGGGACCCTGTGCGCCCGCGAGAACGGGGGGGACCCCGAGCCCGCCGCCCCCGCGGGGACCCCGCGCCCCCGGAGCCGGGGGTGGCCGCGGGGCTCGGTCCGTGGGGCGGCGGCAGCGGCGGGGCCGAAGTCCGGGCGGGCGTGGCGGGGCGGGGGGGCCGTGCCCGAGGCGCCCGCCTTGCGCAAGGCTCGCCCGGCCGGTTCGGGCACCGCGCGCCGGCAGCGGGGAGGGACCGGACGGGAGCGGCGGGGGAGGACCCGGGGCGGGGACAGCGCTGGGGAAGGGGGCTGGGGGGACAGGGGAGTGGGGGACAAGGACACCACGGGCTGGATACCGTGGAGGGGACAAGGACATGGTGGAGGGGACAGGGACACCATGAGGGGGCTGCCATGGAGGGGACAAGGACATCGTGGAGGGGACACCCTGAAAGGGGACACAATGGAGGGGACGAGGACATGATGGAGGGGACAGGGACACCATGAGGGGGCTGCCATGGAGGAGACAAGGACATCGTGGAGGGGACACCCTGAAAGGGGACACCATGGAGGGGACGAGGACATGGTGGAGGGGACAGGGACACCATGAGGGGGACGCCATGGAGGAGACAAGGACATCGTGGAGGGGACACCCTGAAAGGGGACACCATGGAGGGGACGAGGACATGGTGGAGGGGACAGGGACACCATGAGGGGGACGCCATGGAGGAGACAAGGACATGGTGGAGGGGACAGGGACACCACGGGCTGGATACCATGGAGGGGACAGGGACACCGTGAAGGGGGACACCATGGAGGGGCCGGGGACATTTGCAGAGGACACCATGGAAAGGACAGGGACCCCATGGGGACACTGCCATAGCCAGGAGACCATGGAGGGGACAGGGCCACCATGGAGGGGACAAGGACATTGAAGGGGGGACATGGCCACTGAGGGGGGACCGTGGCTGTCAAGGGGAGGACGTGACCAGCTTGGAGGGGACAGAGAGCCCAGACAGGACATTGCAGTGGCCAGTCAGGGGACAACATGGCCATCAAGGGAAGCGTGTGAGCACTGAGGGGGTGGCATGGCCACCATGGGGGCCATGGCCATCAAGAGCAGGACATGGCCAGCTCGGAGGGGACAGGAGCCACACAGGGACATCAAGGGGGGGACGTGGCCATTGAAGAGGTGACACAGCCATCACTGGGGGGCCATGGCCATGGCCTCCACGGGCAGGACATGGCCAGCTCAGAGGGGACAGAAGTAGTGACCATCCACGGGAGGATGTGACCACTGAGGAGGTGACACAGCCGCCATGGCCACCACGGCCATCAAGAGCTGGACACGTCCAGTTCCGAGGGGGCAGGGACATCAAGGGGATGACATGACCATTGAGGGGGTGACACGA
The DNA here is from genome assembly GCF_031753505.1 of Anomalospiza imberbis. NCBI lineage: Eukaryota > Metazoa > Chordata > Aves > Passeriformes > Viduidae > Anomalospiza > Anomalospiza imberbis. Next base: position 7,306,353 of record NC_089702.1, read on the forward strand.
CCAGCATGACCATGACCACCACAGGCAGGACATGGCCAGCTGGGAGGGGACATTGCTGTGACCATGCAGGGGACACTGTGGCCATGCAGGGGTGGCCGTGGCAGCCCTGGTGGCCCCATGCCCATGGTGGCCCCGGTGGCCCTGGTGGCCCCAATCCCTTGGTGGCCTTGGTGACCCCGGTTGCCCCATGCCCATGGTGGCCCTGGTGACCTGGTGCGTGCCCACAGTGTGCGCGGGGACGCTGAACGGGCTGAGCGTGACGGGGGACGCGCAGCACCAGTACCAGACCCTGCACAAGATGTACAACAACTGCGAGATCGTCATGGGCAACCTGGAGATCGTCCTCATCGACCACACCCAGGACCTCTCCTTCCTCCAGGTGACCCCTGGGGGACACAGGGACACACAGGAGTGGCCACTGAGGGGATGATGTGGCCAGCTCCGAGGGGACAGGGACCTCATAGGGGACATTGCTGCAGTCATCATGGGAAGGACGTGGCCAGTTTGGAGGTCACATGTCCATTACAGGGACCATGGCCACCATGTGCAGGACATGGCCAGTTTGGAGGTGGCATGTCCACCATGGGGACCGTGGCCATCAAGGGGAGGACATGGCCAGTTGGACATGTGGACAAGGGACCATGGCCATCAAGGGGAGGACGTGACCATTGAGGTGACATGTCCACCATGGGGACAGTGGCCATCAAGGGGAGAACATGGCCAGTTTGGAGGTCACATGTCCCTGGGGACATCAGTTGGAGGACATGGCCAGTTTGCAGGTGACATGTCCACCATGGGGGCTGTGGCCATCAAGGGGAGGACGTGGCCAGTTTGGAGGTGACACAGCCGCCATGGGGACCACAGCCATGGCCACCATGTGCAGGACATGGCCAGTTTGGAGGTGACACAGCTGCCATGGGGAGCACGGCCATCAATTGGAGTAGTTGGCCAGTTTGGAGGTCACATGTCCATGGGGACATCAATTGGAGGACATGGCCAGTTTGGATGTCACATGTCCCCCATGGAGGCTGTGGCCATCAAGGGGAGGACATGGCCAGTTTGGAGGTGACACAGCTGCCATGGGGAGCACGGCCATCAATTGGAGGAGTTGGCCAGTTTGGAGGTCACATGACTGCCATGGGGACAGCAGCCATCAAGGGGAGGACGTGGCCAGTTTGGAGGTGGCATGTCCACCATGGGAACAGTGGCCATCAAGGGGAGGACGTGGCCAGTTTGGAGGTGACACAGCCGCCACGGGGAGCACGGCCATGGCCACCAGGTGACCCCCAAGCCCCCCGCAGACCATCCGGGAGGTGACCGGCTACATCCTGATCGCCATGAACGTGTTTGCGGCGCTGCCGCTGCAGAACCTGCGCGTGATCCGCGGGACGCAGTTCTACGAGGACAGGTTCGCGCTCTTCGTGCTGCTCAACTACAACCCCAACACCACGCACGCCCTGCGCCAGCTCGGCCTCAACCAGCTCACAGGTGGGACACCGAGGTGGGGACACCACAGGGGGGCTGGGGACATCATGGAGGGTTGAGGACATCACGGAGGGTTGGGGACATTGCGGGGGTTGGGGACATTGTGGGGGTTGGGGACATTGCAGGGGCTGGGGACATCACGGAGGGTTGAGGACATCACGGAGGGTTGGGGACATCGCGGGGGTTGGGGACATTGCAGGGGCTGGGGACATCACGGAGGGTTGAGGACATCACGGAGGGTTGGGGACATCGCAGGGGTTGGGGACATTGTGGGGGTTGGGGACATTGCAGGGGCTGGGGACATCATTGAGGGTTGGGGACATCGTCGACGTTGAGGACATTGTGGAGGGTTGGGGACATCCCAGGGGCTGGGGACTTTGCAGGGGGTTGGGGACACCATGGAGAGTTGTGGACACCATGGTGGGTTGGGGACATCGTGGGGGGCTGTGGGGACATCATGGAGAGTTGGGGACATTGTCGGGGGGTTGGGGACTCCATGGAGGGTTGAGGACATCACGGGGGCCTTGGGACACCCATGAGACTGGCACGGAGAGGGAACTCCACAGGCTTGGGGACACCCCAGGCACTTGGGGACATCGTGAGGGGCTGAGGACACTCACAGGACTGGCACAGAGAGGGGACACCATGAGGTTGGGGACATCACGGGGGACTGGAGACATTGTGGGGGGCTGGGGCCACTGCAGTGTCGGGGACATTGAGAGGGGCTGGGGACATCCACAGGAGTGACATGGAGAAGGGACACCCCCAGTGTCCCCATCGCAGGGCAGTGCCACCCCCTTGTCCCTGTGCTGTCCCTTGGAGCAGGGATGGTCCCCAAGGTCCCTGCCCCCTTCCTGCATTACCAGGCGGGTCCGGGGGGTTCTGTTCCCCCTTGTCACCCCCTGTCACCCGCCCCGTCCCCCCTGTCACCGCTGTCCCCGCAGAGATCCTGGCGGGGGGGGTGTACATCGAGAAGAACGCGCAGCTGTGCCACGTGGACACCGTGGAGTGGAGGGACATCATGAGGGACACGCGCCTGGAGCCCCTCGTGAGGGACAACGGCCGGGGCTGTGCGTGCCGGGACAGCGGGGGGCTTCGGGGCCACCCCGAGGTTTGGGGTCACCCCGGGGTTTGAGGTCACTTTGGGGTGACCCCTGGGTTTGGGGTCATTTTAGGGTCACCCCTGGGTTTGGGTGGCTTTGGGGTCACCCCTGGGTTTGGGATCACCCCTGGCTTCGGGGTCACGCCTGGCTTAGGGCCACCCCTGGGTTTGGGGTGGCTTTGGGGTCACCCCTGGGTTTGGGGCCACCCCTGGGTTTGGGGTCACTTTGGGGAGACCCGTGGGTTTAGGGTGACTTTGGAGTGACTTTGGGGTCACTCCTGGGTTTGGATTCACTTTGGGGTGACCCCTGGGTTTGGGGTGGCTTCGGGATCACCCTGGGCTTGGGGTAGCTTCAGAGTGACCCCCGGGTTTGGGTGGCTTTGGGGTCACCCCTGGGCTTGGGGTCATCCTGGTTTTGGGGTCCCTGTGGGGTCCCTGTTGGGTGCCCCTGTGTTTGGGGTGCTCCTGTTCCTGGGGTCCCCGTGGGGTGACCCCACCGCGCTGTCCCGCAGGTGCCCCGTGCCACGAGAGCTGCGGTGGGCACTGCTGGGGGCCGGGCCCCGACGACTGCCAGAAACGTGGGTACTGGGGGGCTCCGGGGGGGGCGGCTTGGGGGTGGGCCGGACCCCCCCCCGGCCCCGGTGACCCCCGGTGACCCCCGGTGACCCCCGGTGTCCCCGCAGTGACCAAGACCATCTGCGCCCCGCAGTGCAACGGGCGCTGCTTCGGCCGCGCGCCCAACGAGTGCTGCCACGAGGAGTGCGCGGGCGGCTGCACCGGGCCCCTGCGCACCGACTGCTTCGTACGTCTGTCCGTCTGTCTTTCCGGCCGTCCGCCCGCCCCCTGTGTCTGCTCTGTGTCCAGCTGTCCGGTCGTCCATCCATCTCTCCACCCACCCCTGCGTCCGCGCTGTGTCCGGCTGTCTGTCCATCCAGCCATCCATCCATCCATCCATCCATCCCTGTGTCCACTCTGTGTCTGTCTGTCCATGCATCCATCCATCCGTGCGTCCATCCATCCATCCATCCCCAAGTCCATGTGTCCATCTGTCCATCCATCCATCCATCCATCCATCCATCCATCCCGTGTCCATCTGTCCATCTGTCCATCCCCAGGCCTGCCGGCACTTCAACGACAGCGGCTCGTGTGTGCCGCTCTGTCTGTGGCTGTGTCCATCCCCGTGTCCATGTGTCCATCCCCATGTCCATCTGTCCATCCGTCCATCCCTTGTCCATCTGTCCATCCCTTGTCCATCCGTCCATCCCGTGTCCATCTGTCCATCCCCAGGCCTGCCGGCACTTCAATGACAGCGGCTCGTGTGTGCCGCTCTGTCTGTGGCTGTGTCCATCCCCGTGTCCATGTGTCCATCCCCATGTCCATCTGTCCATCCCGTGTCCATCCCTTGTCCATCTGTCCGTCCCCAGGCCTGCCGGCACTTCAACGACAGCGGCTCGTGTGTGCCGCTGTGTCCGCAGCCGCTCATCTACAACAAGCTGACCTTCCAGCTGGAGCCCAACCCCGACACCAAGTACCAGTACGGGGGGGTCTGCGTGAGGGAGTGCCCCCGTGAGTCGGGGTCTGGGGCTCCTGGGGGGCTCTGGGGACCCGGGCTGGGGGACGCCAGGTGACCCCCGGGGTGTCCCCCCAGACAACTTCGTGGTGGACCAGAGCTCGTGCGTGCGCGCCTGCCCCAACGACAAGATGGAAGTGGAGAAGAACGGGCTGAAGATCTGCGAGCCCTGTGCGGGGCTGTGCCCCAAGGGTACGGGGGTCCCCTAGGGGGAGCTGGGGTCCCCGGGGGGGTCTGGGGGCTGTGGAACCCCCCTGACCCCCTGCCCATGCCCCGCAGCCTGCGAGGGCACCGGCGCCGGCAGCAAATACCAGACCGTGGACTCCAGCAACATCGACACCTTCATCAACTGCACCAAGATCCTGGGCAACCTCGACTTCCTCATCACGGGCCTGGAGGGGTGAGGGATGGCATTTGGGGGGCTCAGGATGGGTTTAGGGGGTGCAGCCCCCCTCCCCAGCCCCGCTGACCCCTCTGGCCCCGCAGGGACCCCTGGCGCAACATCTCGGCGCTGGACCCGGAGAAGCTGAACGTGTTCCGGACGGTGCGGGAGATCACGGGTGAGCAGTGGGGCTGGGCGTGCTGGGACACCCCTGCAGCCTCCCCGAGACCCCCGAGACCACCCGGGAGCCCCCTGAGCCTGCGGTGTCCCTGCAGGGTACTTGAACATCCAGTCCTGGCCCAAGCACATGCACAACTTCAGCGTCTTCTCCAACCTCGAGACCATCGGGGGACGGAGCCTGTACAAGTGAGGAGCCCCTGCTGTGTGTCCTGCGCTCTGCCCCAGCATCCCCGATCCCTGAATTCCCCCTTTTCCCTAATTCCTGCATCCTCTGCATCCCCGATCCCTGAATTCCCCCTTTCCCCAAATTCCTGCATACCCGTTTTCCCAATCCCTGAACTCTCCATTTTCCCAATCCCTGAATTCCCATTTTTTCCCATGCCTGAATTCCCCATTTTCCCCAGTCCCTGAATTCCCCGTTTTCCCCAATTCCTGCATCCCCTCGTCCCTGGATCCCTGCTCGTCCCGGCACCTCCCATCCCCCTGTCCTTGTCCCTCCCTCCCTCCCGCTCCCGGAGTCTCCCCTGGCTCGGGCTCATCCCCGGCTCCAGGAGCATCCCCTCAATCCCAGAATATTTCCCGGCTCCCGGCGCATCCGGGAGCGTCCCCTCCTCCTCGGAGCATCCCCGCGGCTCCCGGGGCATCCTCCCGGTTCCCGATTCATCTCCCGGCTCCCGGAACATTCCCCGACTCCCGGAGCGGCTCCCGGAGCCTTCCTTCGTTCCCGGTTCATCCCCTGGCTCCCGGAGCATCCCCCGGCTCCAGGAGCAGCTCCCGATTCCAGGAACGGCTCCCGGAGCATTCCCTCACTCTCAGAGCATTCCCCGGCTCCCGACGCAGCTCCCGGAGCATCCCCGGCTCCCAGAGCAGCTCCCGGAACAGCTCCCGGAACATCCCCTCAGTCCCGGAGCAGCTCCCGGTTCCAGGAACAGCTCCCGGCTCCCGGAGCATTCTCTCACTCCCGGAGCATCCGCTCATTCTGGGCTCATTCCGGGCTCATTCCCTCACTCCCGGAGCACCCCCAGCTCCCGGAGCATCCCCGGCCGCTCATTCCCGGAGTATTCCCCGGCTCCCGGTTCATCTCCCGGCTCCCGGAGCAGTTCCTTGTTCCAGGAACAGCTCCCGGTTCCCGGAGCATTCCCTCACTCCCGGAGCACCCCCAGCTCCCGAAGCAGCTCTGGCTGCTTATTCCGAGAGCATTCCCGGGTTCCCGGAGCATTCCCTCACTCCCGGAGCATCCCCAGCTCCCGAAGCAGCTCTGGCTGCTCATTCCGAGAGCATTCCCCGGTTCCCGGAGCATTCCCTCACTCCCGGAGCATCCCTAGCTGCCGGAGCATTCCTTCATTCTGGGCTCATTCTCCGGCTCCCGGAGCAGCCCCCGGCCGCTCATTCCCGGTTCATTCCCCGGCTCCCGGTTCATCCCCCGGCTCCCGGAGCCCCGCCAGCCCCCCGAACTCGCCTCTCCCTCCCCGCAGCCGCGGTTTCTCGCTGCTGATCATGAAGAACGAGAACGTGACGTCGCTGGGGCTGCGCTCGCTGCGGGAGGTGAGCGCGGGCCGCGTGTACATCACGGAGAACCGGCGGCTCTGCTTCCTGCACACCGTGCACTGGGCCGCGCTCAGCCGCAGCCGCGCCGACCTCGACATCCGCAACAACCGGCCCCGCAGCAAGTGCCGTGCGTGGGCCGGGCTGGGGAGGGGGCGTGGGACCCCCCCCGCGGGACGTCTTGGGCACCCCCAGACCCCTCGAGAGGTTCATCCCACAGGGAAAGGGGTCATCGGGACCCCCAGATCCTGCACTGAACCCCAATCCCTTACACAGGGAGGGGGCGTGGGACCCCCCGCGGGACCCCCAGACCCCCCTCCGGGGGCGACCCCACACTGAGACCCCCGGAGACCCCACACTGAGATCCCTGGGGACCCCACACTGAGACCCCCCATGCATCCAATAGGGGAGGGGACATGGGGACAAACGGACCTCGCTCTGACCCCAACGCTTCTCTAACCCCCAGCCCCGCTCTGAGCCCCTGGGTGACCACAGCCCCCTCTGACCCCCAGCCCCCTCTGACCCCCAGACCCTCTCAGAGCCCCTGGGTGACCCCAGCCCCTCTCTTAACCCCCCCCCCCCCCTTTGTCCCTCCAAGATTCGGGAACCCCCCAGCCCTGCTCTGACCCCAGCCCCTCTCTGATCCCCTGGGTCAGCTGTGCCCCCCAGCCCCTCCCTCTCTGAGCCCCTGGGTGACGCCAGCCCCTCTCTGACCCCCCAGCCCCTCTCTGAGCCCATGAGTGACCCCAACCCTTCTCTGACCCCAGCCCCTCTCAGAGCCCCTGGGTGACTCCCAGCCCCTCTCTGACCCCCCAGCCCCACTCTGATCCCCTGGCTGACCCCAGCCCTGCTGTGCCCCCCCCTGTCCCCCCAGAGCAAGAGGGCAAGGTGTGTGACCCGCTGTGCTCGGCCGAGGGCTGCTGGGGGCCCGGCCCCGGGCAGTGCCTGTCCTGCCGCTACTACAGCCGGAGGGGGGTCTGCGTGCCCACCTGCCGCTTCACCGAGGGGTCAGTGGGCACGGGGGGCACGGAGGGGCACAGGGGGGCAAAGGGGACAAGAGGGCCACGGGGGACAGGAGGGGCATGGGGCGACATGGAGGGCATGGGGGACAAGGGGGGCATGAAGGACATGGAGGGCATGGGGGGACATGGGGGGCACAGGGGACATGGGGACAAGAGGGGCACGGGGGGCACAAGGGGGCATGGGGGGACAAGGGGGAAATGGGGGACATGGAGGGACAAGGGGGACATAGAGAGCACAGGGGACAAGGGGGGCAAGGGGGTGCAGGGGGCAAGGGGGGCACAGGGGGCAAGGGAGACACGGGGGGCAAGGGGGCACAGGAGAGCACAGGGGACACGAAGGACATTTGGGACACGGGGGGCAAGGGGGCCACGAGGGGCACGGGGGACATGGGGAGCACGGGGGGGGGACATGGGGCACGGGGGACAATGGGGACAAGGGGGGTGTGGGCGACACAGGGGACGTGGAGGGGACACGGGGGGGGGCACCGGCACTGCGGAGACCCCCGGGGTGGGGTCGTGGGGTGGGAGATCACCCCCAGGGTGGGGTGGGCATGGAGGGTCGCAGGGTGGGACCGACACTGGCAGGGGCACCGCAGCGTGGGCCGGGCACCGGTGCGGACCGCGGCGTGGCCCTGTCGCCGCCGGGGTGGCCCTGTCACGGCCAGGCGGGCTCGGTGACATCCCCGGCGCCCGCAGGGACCCGCGGGAGTTCTCGCAGGGCGGCGAATGCTCCGAGTGCCACCCGGAGTGCGAGCGCATCGACGGCGGCGCCACCTGCAACGGCTCGGTACGGCCCGGCCGCCGCCCCGCGCGGTGTCCCCCGCTGTCCCCCGCGGGTGTCCCCACGCGTGTCACCCTCCCCCTGCAGGGTGCCGACACCTGCACGCGCTGCGCCCACTATCGCGACGGGCCGCACTGCGTGGAGCGATGTCCCGACGGCGTCCTGGGCGAGCGCGGCCCCATCTACAAATTCCCCGACGGGAGCCGCGAGTGCCGGCCCTGCCACGAGAACTGCAGCCGGGGGTGCGCCCGCCCCCCCGGGGGGCACCGGCACCGCCACGGAGCGGGGCTGGGGGGGGCTGGGGAGGCCCGATCAGCCTGGGGGGCTCAGGACCCCATTGGGACCCCGTGGAGGGCAGGGTGGGGGTCCCAAAACCTCTTTGGGGAGCGTCTTTGGGAACCCTGGGGTATCACTGGGGGAGGGCGGGCAGTTTGGGGGGCTCAGGACACCATTGGGACCCCGTGGAGGGCAGGGTGGGGGTCCCAAAACCTCTTTGGGAACCCTGGGGTATCACTGGGGGGGGCGGGCAGTTTGGGGGGCTCAGGACCTCACTGGGACCCCACGGTGGGGGTCCCAAAACCTCTTTAGGGAGCGTCTTTGGGAACCCTGGGGTATCACTGGGGGGCCTGGGCAGTTTGGGGGGCTCAGGACACCATTGGGACCCCGTGGGGGGCAGGGTGGGGGTCCCAAAACCTCTTTGGGAACCCTGGGATATCACTGGGTGGGGGGCCGGGCAGTTTGGGGGGCTCAGGACACCATTGGGACTCCGTGGAGGGCAGGGTGGGGGTCCCAAAACCTCTTTGGGAACCCTGGGGTATCACTGGGGGGGGGCCTTTGCAGGCTGGGGGGCTCAGGACCTCACTGGGACCCCACGGTGGGGGTCCCAAAACCTTTTTGGGGAGCGTCTTTGGGAACCCTGGGGTATCACTGGTGGGGGCCGGGCAGTTTGGGGGGCTCAGGACACCATTGGGACCCTGTGGAGGGCAGGGTGGGGGTCCCAAAACCTCTTTGGAAGGAGGGTGGGGGTCCTGGGGTATCACTGGGGGCAGGGTGAGGGTTCCAGGCTGTTTGGGGGGCTCAGGACCCCACTGGGGTAAAGGTGGGGGTTCCCAGGACCAGGGTGGGGGTCCCAAAATCTCTTTGGGAGGAGGGTGGGGGTCCTGGGGTGTCACTGGGGGCAGGGTGGGGGTGCCAGGACATCATTCGGAGCAGGACTGGGGGGACTCAGGACCTCACTGGTGGCATTTTTGGGGTCTGGGGACCCCCCCGAGGGGCAGCTTGAGGGGCCTGAGCCATCGTTCAGGGCATGTTAGGGGTCTGGGGACCCCGCGGGGCACAAGTTGGGGTCCCGGGTCTCCCCTGGGGGGTCCCCTAGAGGCTGAGCCCCATTTCCCTCCCCACAGGTGTGTGGGGCCGCTGCTGCGGGACTGCCTGGGGGACGCCCTGCCCGTGTCCAGGTACCGCGGGGGGTCGGGGGATCCCGGGGGGGACTGTGGGGGCACCCCTGGAGGTGCGGGGACATCCCGGGGGTGGGCTGCAGGGATATCCTGGGGGGGCTGCAGAGACCGTGAGGGGCTGTGGGGACATCCCGGGGGGACTGCGGGGACATTCCGGGAGGTGCGAGGACCCTGGGGGGACTGTGGGGGCATCCCTGGAGGTGCGGGGACATCCCGGGACCTGTGAGGACCCTGAGGGGGCTGCAGGGACATCCCGGGAGATGCAGGGACCCTGGGGGGGCAGTGGGGACTCTAACCCTGTGCTCATCCCCATCCCCGTTCCTTGCCTGTTCCCACCCCGGTCCTGCCCGTTCCCGGTGCCGTTCCCGGTGCCGCAGGCGGACCCCGACGCTGATCGCGGTCATGGTGGTCGGGGCCGTTTTCCTCTCGTGCTCGCTGGTGCTGCTGGCGCTGCTCTACTGGCGGGGCAAGAAGATCCAGAAGAAACGGGCGATGCGGCGCTACCTGGAGCGGGGCGAGGTCAGCGCCGGGGGAACGGGAGCGGCCCCGGGGGAACGGGAGCGGCCCCGGGGGAACGGGAGCGGCCCCGGGGCAGCGCGGAGGGGCTGGATCCTGTGTCTGGCCGGGGAGAGGCGCGTCCGGCCCTCGCCAGCCCCGTCCCAGTCCAGCCCCGTCCGTCTCCAGCTCTGCTTCCATCCCAGTCGCTCTCCAACCTCATCCTGCTGTGCTCCTGTCCCCGTCCCTGTCCCTGTCCTGTCCCCATCCCGTTCCCATTCCATCCCTGTCCCCATTCCCATCCCATCTCCATCCCCATCCCGCTCCTGTCCCCGTCCCTGTCCCCACCCCGTGTCCCCATGTCGCCGTTCCCACGCCGTGTGCCCGCAGAGCCTGGAGCCACTGGATCCCAGTGAAAAAGCCAACAAGGTCCTGGCCCGCATCTTCAAGGAGTCGGAGCTGAAGCGCCTCAAGGTCCTGGGCTCCGGCGTCTTCGGCACCGTGCACAAGGTGGGGGCTTGGGGAGGGGGCTGAGGTGCCATCCCCTCAATCCCACCCCATTGATCCCACGCTATCGATCCCATCCCACTGATCCCATCCCACTGATCCATCCCATTGATCCCACCCCACTGATCCCATCCTACTGATCCATCCCATTGATCCCATCAATCTCATCCCGTTGATCCTGTCCCACTGATCCCATCAATCTCATCCCGTTGATCCTGTCCCATCAATCCCATCCCATCCCACCAATCCCATAAATTCCATCTCTCCAATAAATCCCATCCCATAAATCCCATAAATCATATCCATCCCATAAATCGCATCCATCCCATAAATCTCATCCCATCCCACTGATCCCATCCCAAATCCCATCCATCCCATAAATCCCATCCATCCCACCAATCCCATGATGGACCCCATTGATCCGACCCCGTGGATCCCAATCCTGCAGGGGATCTGGATCCCGGACGGGGATTCCATCAAGATCCCGGTGAGCATCAAGGTGATCCAGGACTGGAGCGGGCAGCAATCCTTCCACGCCGTCACCGACGTGAGTGCCGGGGATCGGGGGGTTCTGGGGGTCCTCCTTGGGCTGGGGGGGTCTGGGGGTGCTCTGGGGCTGCTTTGGAGAGTTCTGGGGGTCCCCCTTGGGCCAGGAGGGGTCTTGGGGGTGCTGCAGGGCTGCTCTGGGGGGATGCTGGGAGTCCCCTGTGGGGCCAGGGGGTTCTGGGGGTCCCCTCTGGGGCCAGAAGGGGTATGGGGGTACTCCAGGGCAGCTCTGGGGGGTTCTGGGGGTCCCCCTTGGGCCAGAGGGGTCTGGGGGTGCCCCTTGGGTTGAGGGAGGTCTGGGGGTGCTCCAGGGATGCTCTGGGGGGACTCCAGGTTTCCCCTCTGGGAGCAGGGGACTCTGGGGGTCCTCCTTGGGCTGGGGGGTCTAGGGGTGCTCCAGGGCAGCTCTGGGGCTGCTCTGGGGGGTTCTGGGGGTCCCCCTTGGGCCAGGAGGGGTCTTGGGGGTGCTCCAGGGCTACTCTGGGGGGACTCTGGGGGTCCCCTCTGGGGCCAGGGGAGGGGTTCAGGGGGTGCTCCGGGGGTGGTCCGGGTGTCCCCCTGGATCTGGGGAGGTTTGGGGGTGCTCTGGGGGTGCTCTGGAAACACTCCAGGGTTGCTGCAGTGTCCCACCGAAGCCGGGGGGGTTTGGGGACACTGGGGCTGCTCTGGGGACACTGCAGGGTTGCTGCAGTGTCCCACCAAAGCTGGGGGGGTTTGGGGACACTCTGGGGGTGCTCTGGGGACACTCTGGGGGTGCTGACGCTGTCCCACTGAAGCTGGGGGGATCTGGGGACACTGCGGGGACACAGCGGGTGCTGACGCTGTCCCACCGAAGCCGGGGGGATTTGGGGACACTCTGGGGACACTGCAGGGTTGCTGCAGTGTCCCACCGAAGCCGGGGGGATTTGGGGACACTGCAGGGACACAGCGGGTGCTGACGCTGTCCCACCGAAGCCAGGGGGATTTGGGGACACTCTGGGGACACAGCGGGTGCTGACGCTGTCCCACCGAAGCCGGGGGGATTTGGGGACACTGCGGGGACACAGCGGGTGCTGACGCTGTCCCACCGAAGCCGGGGGGATTTGGGGACACTCTGGGGACACAGCGGGTGCTGACGCTGTCCCCCCAGCACATGCTGGCCATCGGCAGCCTGGACCACTCGTACATCGTGCGGCTGCTGGGGATCTGCCCGGGCCCGCAGCTGCAGCTGGTGACGCAGCTGCTGCCGCTGGGCTCGCTGCTCGACTACGTGCGCAAGAACCGCGGCTCCATCGGCCCCCAGCTGCTGCTCAACTGGTGCGTGCAGGTGGCCAAGGTCAGTGCCGGGGCTCCGCGCCCTCCTTCCGCCCTAAAAGCTGACGGTCACACAGGAATACGGGATAAGGGAAAAGGGATGAGGGTTTTGGGGGGCTCCTGCTTGTACCTTCTGTCCCAAAAGCTGATGGGTCACACAGGAATAAGGGATAGGGGAAAAGGGAAAAGGGATGAGGGTTCTGGGGGGCTCCGCGCCCTCCTTCTGCCCCAAAAGCTGACGGGTCACATGGGGATACGGGTAAGGGAAAAGGGATGAGGGTTTTGGGGGGCTCCGCACCCTCCTTCCACCACAAAAGCTGACGGGTCACACAGGAATAAGGGATAGGGGAAAAGGGAAAAGGGATGAGGGTTTTGGGGGGCTCCTGCCTGTACCTTCCATCCCAAAATCTGATGGGTCACACGGGGATATGGGATAGGGGAAAAGGGATGAGGGTTCTGGGGGGCTCTGCGCCCTCCTTCCGCCCCAAAAGCTGACGGGTCACACAGGAATAAGGGATACGGGATAAGGGAAAAGGGATGAGGGTTTTGGGGGGCTCCTGCCTGTACCTTCCACCCCAAAAGCTGACGGGTCACACAGGGATACGCCATAAGGGTTTTGGGGGCTCCTGCCTGTTCCTTTGTGGCATCCCGGATTTAAGAACGGAACGCCACATTCCTTCCGTCCCAAAAGCTGACAGGTCCCACGGGGATACGGGATAAGGGAAAAGGGATGGGGGATAAGAGTTTTGTGGGGCTCTGTGCCCTCCTACTGTCCCAAAAGATGAGAGGTCACACGGGGATGAGGGTTTTGGGGGGCTCCTGCCTGTTCCTGCCATCCTAAAAACTGAGGGTGAAGGGTTTTGGGGTGGTTCCTTAGTTTATTGACATGAATTATAATATAATATAATGTAATTTATATAATATAATATAATATAATATAACATAACATAACATAATATAATATAATATAATATAATATAATATGTAATAAATATAATGTAATATAATATAATATAATATAATGTAATGTAATATAATATAATATAATATAATATAATGTGATATGATATGTAGATTATATATTATATGATTGATATGATATGATATGATATGATATTATATTACTATATTAATGTTTTTATGGAAATATATTAAAATATGTTAACATATATCATTATATATAATTATAACATATAAAATGCATATATTATAAAATTAATATAAGTAATATATATAATATATGCAATTATAAATAGAATGTAATAAATATAATATTTGTTATATATGATAGTATAAAATAAGAGAATGTTCTATATAATATAAAATTATAAATATAATAGCTCAAATATAATATTTGTTACTATAATATACTAATATAATATATTTGTATATTTGTGTGTTTATATATATTAATATACGTATAATAAAATAAATATGAAATTATATAATATAATTATATATATATAATAACACTATATATTATAAAATAATATATAAAACAATATAATATTTTATAAAATTTAATATAATACTTTAAAAATATATACAAATATAATATTATTGTAAAATGTAGGTGAACTCAGTGGGAAGAACGATGATTGATTCAAATATATACAAATATTATTGTAAAATGTAGTGAACTCGATGGGAAGAACGATGATTGATTCAAATATATACAAATATTATTGTAAAATGTAGTGAACTCGATGGGAAGAACGATGATGTTTGATTCAGTTCAGGGGGCTGAAAGATTTTTTTATTATAACTACGCTAAAATCCATTTATATACTATAGAAAGGAGGATACTAAAAACTGCATGTTACTTTTTCTGGCTACCATATCTAACTATTCACAACTCAGAGTTTAGACACGGGTGGATCCGATTAAACCAGACCTAAACCCCAGACTTAAACTATCCTCACCAGGATCCAATCAAGCAATCACCCTGGGTAATCGATTCTCCAAGCCCATTCCACATTAAAAAAAAAAAATAAAACAAACCAAGAAGCAGAAATAAAAATTGTTTTCTCTTTCTTTCTCTCTGTACACCTGTATAAAAAAAAAATCCTAAAAGAAAGAGAAATATACTTACCACACGGCGCTGCAGAGCGGGACGGGAACAGAGGGACTCCAAGTTAGAAGGCAAGGAATGAAAGTGATTTATTTCAAATGCACCGCTCTGTTTATAGGGAACGTCGTGGGGATTCACTTCATTGGTCTTAGAATAAAAACATCTCACACCACCCCATCTAAAAGAAATGTGAACAGCAAAGGAGATTAGAGAATTACCTACATCCTTTCCCAGCTGTTTCTCAGGCTCTCGCCTGGTTGGAAAAACCTCTCTCTCCCTCTCTGACTGAACTGAGAATATCCATAACCGCGTAATATTCTTTTTTTTAATAAAAAAAAAAAGCCCAAACCTCACGTTTTTCAGGGCATGTACTACCTGGAGGAGCACCGCATGGTGCACCGCAACCTGGCGGCGCGCAACGTGCTGCTCAAGTCGCCCAGCCAGGCGCAGGTGGCCGACTTCGGCATCGCCGACCTGCTCTACCCCGACGACAAGAAGTACTTCTACAACGAGCTCAAGGTGGGTGGCACGCCCCCGGTGGCATCGGGGGCACGGCAGATGGCATTGGGGCACAGAGAAATGGCATCGGTGTCACCCCCAAAATGGCATCAGGGCATGGCAGATGGCATTGGGGTCACAGCAGATGGCATTGGGGCACAGAGAAATGGCATTGGTGACACCCCCAAAATGGTATCAGGGCACAGCAGATGGCATTGGGGTCACAGCAGATGGCATTGGGGCACAGAGAAATGGCATCGGGGTCACCCCCAAAATGGCATCGGGGGCACGGCAGATGGCATTGGGGCACAGAGAAATGGCGTCGGTGTCACCCCCCAAAATGGCATCGGGGCACAGCAGATGGCATCAGGGCACGGCAGATGGCATTGGGGCACAGAGAAATGGCGTCGGTGTCACCCCCAAAATGGCATCAGGGCACGGCAGATGGCATTGAGGCACAGCAGATGGCATTGGGGTCACAGCAGATGGCATTGGGGCACAGAGAAATGGCATCCCTGTCACCCCCAAAATGGCATCAGGGCACAGCAGATGGCATTGGGGCACAGAGAAATGGCATTGGTGTCACCCCCAAAATGGCATCGGGGTTGACATTGATGGTGACAGGAGATGGCATTGTCACCATCAGGAGATGGCATTGAGGCACAGCAGATGGCATTGGGGCACAGAGAAATGGCATCGGTGTCACCCCCAAAATGGCATCAGGGGCACAGCAGATGGCATTGGGGCACAGATAAATGGCATCGGTGTCACCCCCAAAATGGCATTGGGGTCACAGCAGATGGCATCAGGGGCACAGCAGATGGCATTGGGGCACAGATAAATGGCATCGGTGTCACCCCCAAAATGGCATCAGGGCACAGCAGATGGCACCCATGTCCCACACAAATGGCAGCGGGGGCACCCCCAAATGCCATCCCTGTCACCGACTCTGGGACGGGACCCCCCAGTGGCATTGGGGGCACAGAGAAATGGCATCGGTGTCACCCCCAAAATGGCATGGGGGTCACAGCAGATGGCATCGGGGCACAGCAGATGGCATCGGGGCACAGATAAATGGCACCCATGTCACACCCAAATGGCAGCAGGGGCACAGCAGATGGCATTGGGGTAACAGCTAAATGTCATCCCTGTCACCCGTCACCCGCTCTGGGACCCCCCAGTAGCACTCATGTCACCCCAAATGGCACTCGTGTCACCCCAAATGCCATCGGTGTCACCCGTGCTGCTCCCCTGGGACACCCCAAATCCCCTCCCCTCTGTGTCCCCAGTGCCCTGAGATGTCCCATTCCCTCTGTGCCACCACTCTGTGCCCCTGGCACCCCCCAAATGCCATCTCCTGCATGTCCCCCGCACCCGGGGACGTCCCCACCCCCAGTGTCACCTGTCCTGAACCTCCAGGACCCCGCAGATCCCTTCCCTGCGTGTCACCCACCCTGGCCCCCAAATCCCATCCACAAATTCGCCCCCAAATCCCCAAATCCCCAGATCCCATCCCCTCTGTCCTGCACCTCCAGGCCCCCCTGTGCACCCCCCCATGTCCCACGTTGTCCCCATGTCCCCATGTGCCATGTCCCCATATCCCAATGTCACCCTGACCCATGTCCCCTGTTGTCCCCATGTCCCTGCGTTGTCCCCATGTCCCCCACTGTCCCCATGTCCCCCAGTGTCCCCATGTCCCCATGTCCCTGCGTTGTCCTCATGTCCCCGTATCCCTGTGTTGTCCCCATGTCCCCACGTGCCATGTCCCCATATCCCAATGTCACTCTGACCCATGTCCCCTGTTGTCCCCATGTCCCTGCGTTGTCCCCATGTCCCACGTTGTCCCCATGTCCCTGCGTTGTCCCCATGTCCCCGTATCCCTGTGTTGTCCCCATGTCCCCATGTGCCATGTCCCCAATTCCCAATGTCACCCTGCCCCATGTCCCCATGTCCCTGCGTTGTCCCCATGTCCCCATGTCCCCCACTGTCCCCATGTCCCCATGTCCCTGCGTTGTCCCCATGTCCCCATATCCCTGTGTTGTCCCCATGTCCCCATGTGCCATGTCCCCATATCCCAATGTCACCCTGCCCCATGTCCCCATGTCCCCACGTTGTCCCCATGTCCCCACATTGTCCCCATGTCCCCTGTTGTCCCCATGTCCCTCACTGTCCCCCACTGTCCCCACGTCCCCATGTCCCCCATTGTCCCCACATCCCCATGTCCCTGCATTGTCACCATGTCCCCATTTGCCATGTCCCCATATCCCAATGTCACCCTGCCCCACGTCCCCATGTCCCCCATTGTCCCCACATCCCCATGTCCCTGCATTGTCCCCATGTCCCCATGTGCCATGTCCCCATGTCCCCCACTGTCCCCATGTCCCCATGTCCCCTTCTCCCGCAGACGCCCATCAAGTGGATGGCGCTGGAGAGCATCCACTTCGGCAAGTACACGCACCAGAGCGACGTCTGGAGCTACGGTGAGCCCAGCCCGCTGTCCCCCGGTGTCCCTGCTGTCCCTGGTGTCCCCCGGTGTCCCTGCTGTCCCTGGTGTCCCCTGCTGTACCCCAGTGTCCCCTGCTGTCCCCCAGTGTCCCCCGGTGTCCCTGCTGTCCCTGATGTCCCCAGTGTCCTCTGTGTCCCTGCTATCCTCCGCTGTTCCCCGCTGTCCCCTACTGTCCCCCATGTCCCCGGTGTCCCCAGTGTTCACTGCTGTCCCCCCATGTCCCCAGTGTCCCCTGCTATCCGGCAGTGTCCCCTGCTGACCCTTCTGTCCCTGGTGTCCCCTGCTGTCCCCTACTGTCCCTCAGTGTCTCCCGGTGTCCCCTGCTGTCCCCCACTGTCACTGGTGTCCCCTGGTGTCCCCGTGGCTCACGGGCTGTCCCCTGCTGTCCCCGGTGTCCCCGGTGTCCCCGTGGCTCAGGGGCTGTCCCCTGCTGTCCCCGGTGTCCCCGTGGCTCACGGGCTGTCCCCTGCTGTCCCCGGTGTCCCCGTGGCTCACGGGCTGTCCCTGCTGTCCCCGGTGTCCCCGTGGCTCAGGGGCTGTCCCTGTTGTCCCCGGTGTCCCCGTGGCTCAGGGGCTGTCCCCTGCTGTCCCCGGTGTCCCCGTGGCTCACGGGCTGTCCCTGCTGTCCCCGGTGTCCCCGTGGCTCAGGGGCTGTCCCCTGCTGTCCCCGGTGTCCCCGTGGCTCACGGGCTGTCCCTGCTGTCCCCGGTGTCCCCGTGGCTCAGGGGCTGTCCCTGTTGTCCCCGGTGTCCCCGTGGCTCACGGGCTGTCCCCGCTGTCCCCACCGGGGTGTCCCGGTGCCAGGTGTGACGCTGTGGCAGATGATGACATTCGGGGCCGAGCCATGCACCCCCGGTGTCCCCTGCTGTCCCCGCTGTCCCCGCGGCTCACGGGCTGTCCCTGCTATCCCTGCTGTCCCCGGTGTCCCCGTGCCTCACGGGCTGTCCCTGCTATCCCCCGCTGTCCCCGGTGTCCCCGCGGCTCACGGGCTGTCCCTGCTGTCCCTGCTGTCCCCGGTGTCCCCGTGCCTCACGGGCTGTCCCCACCGGGGTGTCCCGGTGCCAGGGGTGACGCTGTGGGAGATGATGACGTTCGGGGCCGAGCCGTACGCCGGGATCCGCCTGGCCGAGGTGCCCGATCTGCTGGAGAAGGGCGAGCGGCTCTCGCAGCCGCACATCTGCACCATCGACGTCTACATGGTGATGGTGAAATGTGAGCAGCGCGGCACGGCCGGTCCCGGGCTGGCACCGGGGGTGGCACCGGGGGTGGCACCGGGCTGGCAACGAGGGTGGCGCCAGGGGTGGCACCGGGGGTGGCACCAGGGATGTCCCAGGGCTGTCCTCAGGCTGTCCGCAGGCTTTCACCAGGCTGTCCCCAGAGCTGTCCCCAGGGTGTCCCCAGGGATGTCCCCAGAGCTGTCCCCAGGGTGTCCCCAGGGATGTCCCCAGGGTGTCCCCAGGGTGTCCCCAGAGCTGTCCCCAGGCTGTCCCCAGGGATGTCACCAGAGCTGTCCCCAGGGGTATCACCAGGCTGTCCCCACGCTGTCCCCAAGGGTGTCACCAGGGCTGTCCCCAGAGCAGAGCGAGGTCCCCAGAGTCGGGGTCCCAAGAGCAGGACAGAGTCCCCAGAGCTGTCCCCGTTCCCTAGAGGGTCCTGCTGCTGTCCCCAGGGCTAGGCAGAGTCCCCAGAGCTGTCCCCAGAACTGTCCCCAGCCCTGGACGGGGTCCTGCTCCTGTCCTCACCCCTGTCCCCATCCCCAGGGTGGGTCCTGGCCGTGTCCTTGTCCCCAGGCAGGGTCCTGGCCGTGTCCCCACCCCTGTGACCAGGTCCCTGCCACGTCCCCATTCCCAGGGCCATGTCCTGGTCCTGGTCCTGTCCCCAGTCTGTGACCTGGCCGTGTCCTCACCCCTGTGATCAGGTCCCTGCCATGTCCCCATCCCCAGAGCCGTGTCCTGGCCATGTCCCTGTCCCCAGAGCCATGTCCTGGTCCTGTCCCAGGCTGTGTCCTGGCCATGTCCCCACCCCTGTGATCAGGTCCCTGCCACGTCCCCATTCCCGGGGCCATGTCCTAGTCCTGTCCCCAGGCAGGGTCCTGGCTGTGTCCCTGTCCCCAGAGCCATGTCCTGGTCCTGTCCCAGGCTGTGTCCTGGCCGTGTCCTCACCCCTGTGACTAGGTCCCTGCCATGTCCCCATCCCCAGAACCGTGTCCTGGCCATGTCCCCGTCCCAGGCTGTGTCCTGGCCATGTCCCTGTCCCCAGAGCCATGTTCTGGTCCTGTCCGAGGCTGTGTCCTGGCCGTGTCGCCACGCCGCGGCCGTGTCCCCACCCCGTGACCGTGTCCCCTGTCACTGCCAGGCTGGATGATCGATGAGAACATCCGCCCCACCTTCAAGGAGCTGGCCAACGAGTTCACCCGCATGGCCCGGGACCCGCCGCGCTACCTGGTCATCAAGGTGAGCCCCCCCCGACCCCCCCAGAGCTACCTGGTCATCAAGGTGAGCCCCCCAAACCCCCCAACCTCCCCCCAGAACCCCCTCGAGCTACCTGGTAATCAAGGTGAGCCCCCCAGACCCCCCCCAACCTCCCCAGACCCCCTTCTGAGCTACCTCATCATCAAGGTGAGCCCCCCAAACCCCCCCGACCCCCCCAAGATACCTGTTCATCAAGGTGAGCCCCCCCAAACCCCCCAGAGCTACCTGGTCATCAAGGTGAGCCCCCAAACCACCCCCTTAGACCCCCCAGTACCCCCAGACCCCATCCCTGAGGCGCTGCCCCCCCGCAGCAGGAGAGCGGGGCCGCGCCCCCCGCCGAGCCCCCCACCCTCAGTGACAAGGAGCTGGACGAGGTGGAGACGCTGGAGCTGGAGGAGGAGGAGGAGGAGGAGCTGGACGTGGCCTTCGGCCTCGCCCCCGGGCTGTGCCCGCAGCGCCCGCGGGGCAGCTGTGCCCGGGTGAGACCCCCGGGACCCCCGCGGGGGCTGGGGGGGATCGAGGATCGGGGGGGAATGGGGGAATGGGGGGGGGGGTTGGAGGAAAGGGGGATTGGGAGGATCGGGGGGGATCGAGGATAGGGGGGATTGGGGGAATTGGGGGATCGGGGGGATTGGGGGGATCGGGGGAATCCGGGGATTGGGGGATCGGGGGGGATTGGGGGAATTGGGGGATCGGGGGGATTGGGGAGATCGGGGGAATCGGGGGGGATAGGCGGAAAGGGGGATTGAGGAGATCGCGGGGGAGCGGGGGGATCGAGGATAGGGGGGATTGGGGGAATTGGGGGGATTGGGGGGATCGGGGGGCATCGGGGCGGATCGCGGGAATCCGGTGATTGGGGGATTGGGGGAATTGGGGGATCGGGGGGATCGGGGGGGATTGGGGGGGATTGGGGGGATCGGGGAGGATCGCGGGAATCCGGGGATTGGGGGATCGAGGGGATTGGGGGGATCGGGGGAATCGGGGGGGATAGGCAGAAAGGGGGATTGAGGAGATCGCGGGGAAGCGGGGGGATCGAGGATAGGGGGGATCAGGGGATTGGGGGAACTGGGGGGATCAGGGAGGATCGCGGGAATCCGGGGATCGGGGGGGATTGGGGGGATCAAGAGAAAGGGGGAATCGCCCCCTGCGCTGTTCCCCCCATTTCCCCCTCCCCGCCCTGCCGCCCCCCCCCCCCAATTTCCGCAGCAGAGGGGGCGTCCCTGTCCCCGCGGTGTCCCCGCGGTGTCCCCGCGGTGTCCCCGCGGTGTCCCCTCGGTGCCAGCCCCGCCGTGTCCCCGCAGAGCCCCAGCCTGCTGAGCGCCCCCGCCGGGTACATCCCCATGAACCAGCCCGGCCTGGGCTGCCCCCGACAGGTACCGGGGGGCTCGGGGGCCTCTGGGGGGGCTCGAGGGGGCTGCCAGGGTGAGGACACAAGGGGTGACAAGGGGACAGGAAGAGGTGGCCGTGAGGTGTGGCAGGAAGGGGGGGAGTGGGGTGCGCAGGGGTCCCCCCTTAACCCCGTGTCCCCAAGGAGGGGGGGTTGGGGTCCGCAGGGGTCCCCCACTCACCTCCCTGTCCCTCAGGGTGGGGGGTCCCAGGGGAGTGGGAGGTGGCAGGGTTGGGGTCTTCCCCACGACCCCCCGTGTCCCTAGGACGGGATTGGGGTCTTGTTGGCGTCTCCCCCCTCTACTACCGGTGTCCCCATGGTGGGGGGTCCCGGGGCGGGTTTGGGGTCCTGGCGTGAGTTTGAGGTCCCAGAGCAGGTTTGGGGTCCCGGGGCAGGTTTGGGGTCCCAGAGCAGGTTTGGGGTCCTGGAGCGGGTTTGGGGTGTCCCCCCTCACTCCCGCTGTCCCCCCCGCGCTGTCCCCAGGCCGGGGGGTCCTGGGGCAGGTTTGGGGTCCCGGGGCTGGTTTGGGGTCCCGGAGCAGGTTTGGGGTCCCGGGGCGGGTTTGGGGTGTCTCCCCTCACTCCCAGTGTCCTCCCCCAACGCTGTCCCCAGGCCGGGGGGTACTGGGGCAGGTGTGGGGTCCTGGGGCGGGTTTGAGGTCCCAGAGCAGGTTTGGGGTCCCGGGGTGAGTTTGAGGTCCCAGAGCAGGTTTGGGGTCCCGGAGCGGGTTTGGGGTCCCGGAGCGGGTTTGGGGTCCCAGGGCGGGTTTGGGGTCCTGGAGCAGGTTTGGGTCCCGGGGCAGGTTTGGGGTCCCAGAGCATGTTTGGGGTCCCGGAGCACGTTTGGGGTCCCAGAGCAGGTTTGGGTTCCCGGAGCAGGTTTGGGGTCCCAGAGCGGGTTTGGGGTCCTGGGGTGAGTTTGAGGTCCCGGAGCAGGTTTGGGGTCCCCGGGGTGAGTTTGAGGTCCCAGAGCAAGTTTGGGGTCCCAGAGCAAGTTTGGGGTCCCAGAGCAGGTTTGGGGTCCTGGAGCGGGTTTGGGGTCCCAGAGCACGTTTGGGTTCCCGGAGCACGTTTGGGGTCCCAGAGCGGGTTTGGGGTCCCCGGGGTGAGTTTGAGGTCCCAGAGCAAGTTTGGGGTCCCAGAGCAGGTTTGGGGTCCCAGAGCAGGTTTGGGTTCCCGGAGCAGGTTTGGGGTCCCAGAGCGGGTTTGGGGTCCTGGGGTGAGTTTGAGGTCCCGGAGCAGGTTTGGGGTCCCCGGGGTGAGTTTGAGGTCCCAGAGCAAGTTTGGGGTCCCAGAGCAAGTTTGGGGTCCCAGAGCAGGTTTGGGGTCCTGGAGCGGGTTTGGGGTCCCAGAGCACGTTTGGGTTCCCGGAGCACGTTTGGGGTCCCAGAGCGGGTTTGGGGTCCCCGGGGTGAGTTTGAGGTCCCAGAGCAAGTTTGGGGTCCCAGAGCAGGTTTGGGGTCCCAGAGCAGGTTTGGGTTCCCGGAGCAGGTTTGGGGTCCCAGAGCGGGTTTGGGGTCCTGGGGTGAGTTTGAGGTCCCGGAGCAGGTTTGGGGTCCCCGGGGTGAGTTTGAGGTCCCAGAGCAAGTTTGGGGTCCCAGAGCAAGTTTGGGGTCCCAGAGCAGGTTTGGGGTCCTGGAGCGGGTTTGGGGTCCCAGAGCACGTTTGGGTTCCCGGAGCACGTTTGGGGTCCCAGAGCGGGTTTGGGGTCCCCGGGGTGAGTTTGAGGTCCCAGAGCAAGTTTGGGGTCCCAGAGCAGGTTTGGGGTCCCAGAGCAGGTTTGGGTTCCCGGAGCAGGTTTGGGGTCCCAGAGCGGGTTTGGGGTCCTGGGGTGAGTTTGAGGTCCCGGAGCAGGTTTGGGGTCCCCGGGGTGAGTTTGAGGTCCCAGAGCAAGTTTGGGGTCCCAGAGCAGGTTTGGGGTCCCAGAGCAGGTTTGGGGTCCTGGAGCGGGTTTGGGGTCCCAGAGCAGGTTTGGGGTCCCGGAGCGGGTTTGAGGTCCCGGAGCGGGTTTGGGTTCCCGGAGCACATTTGGGGTCCCGGAGCACGTTTGGGGTCCCGGGGCGGGTTTGGGTTCCTGGAGCACATTTGGGTCCCGGAGCAGGTTTGGGTTCCTGGAGCAGGTTTGGGGTCCCGGGGCGGGTTTGGGGTCCCGGAGCAGGTTTGGGGTCCCGGGGCGGGTTTGGGGTGTCCCCCCTCACTCCCGCTGTCCCCCCCACGCTGTCCCCAGGCCGGGGGGGTCGCGGCCGCTGCGGCGGAGCCGTCAGGAGTCGCTGGGCCGGACGGTGTCGGAGTCGTCCGAGGGTCGCGGCACCGCCTCGGAGCTGGAGCTGGAGGGGGGGTCCCTGGCCGGGAGCCTGTGCCGCAGCCTCCGCTCGCGGGGGGACAGCGCCTACCTGTCCCAGCGGGAGAGCTTCCCCCCCCCGCCCCCCAGCTCCGAGGGCAGCGAGGAGGACCCCAACGGCTACGTCACCCCCAACTGCGCCCTCCGCGGTGAGGGGGTGTCCTTGTGGGGGTCCCACCCCGCTGCATCGGGGCTGGGGGTCTTGGGGACAGGGGGTTCCAGCTCATTGGATCGGGTTTTGGGGCTCACCCTGTCCGTGAGGGTTTTGGGGAGGGGGGGGTTCCATCCCATTGGATCGGGTTTTGGGGCTCCCCCTGTCCATGGGGGTCCTTTGCATGGGGCGGGGGGTCCCATCGCACTGGATTGGGGCTGGGGGCTCCCCCTGTCCGTGAGGGTTTTGGGGACAGGGGGTTCCATCCCATTGGATTGGGTTTTGGGGCTCACCCTGTCCGTGAGGGTTTTGGGGACAGGGGGTTCCATCCCATTGGATCGGGTTTTGGGGCTCCCCCCATCCGTGGGGGTCTTGGGGAAGGGGGGGTTCTGTCCCACTCGATCGGGTCTGGGGGGGTCCCATCCCAGCAGGGTTTGAGGTCTCCTATGGCTGGGGAGGGGTCCATCCCCTGGTTTTGGGGTGGGGGGTCCCATCCTGCAGAGTTTGGGGGGTTCCTGCGGCTCTGGGGGGGGAATCCATCCCATGTTTTTGGGGTGGGGGGTCCCATCCTGCAGGGTTTGGGAGGGGTTCCTGTGGCTCTGGGGGGGTCCATCCCCTGTTTTTGGGGTGGGGGTCCCATCCTGCAGGGTTTGGGGGGGGTCCTGTGGCTCTGGGGGGGGTCCATTCCCTGTTTTTGGGGTGGGGGGTCCCATCCCGCAGAGTTTGGGGGGTTCCTGTGGCTCTGGGGGGGGGTCCATCCCCTGTTTTTGGGGTGGGGGTCCCATCCCGCAGAGTTTGAGGGGTTCCTGTGGCTCTGGGGGGGGGTCCATTCCCTGTTTTTGGGGTGGGGGGTCGCATCCCGCAGAGTTTGGGGGGTTCCTGTGGCTCTGGGGGGGGGCCGTCCCCTGTTTTTGGGGTGGGGGTCCCATCCCGCAGGGTTTGGGGGGTTCCTGTGGCTCTGTGGGGGTCCATCCCCTGTTTTTGGGGTGGGGGTCCCATCCCGCAGAGTTTGGGGGGTTCCTGTGGCTCTGGGGGGGGTCCATCCCCTGTTTTTGGGGTGGGGGTCCCATCCCGCAGGGTTTGGGGGGTTCCTGTGGCTCTGGGGGGGGGGGGTCCATCCCCTGTTTTTGGGGTGGGGGTCCCATCCCGCAGGGTTTGGGGGGTTCCTGTGGCTCTGGGGGGGGTCCATCCCCTGTTTTTGGGGTGGGGGTCCCATCCCGCAGAGTTTGGGGGGTTCCTGTGGCTCTGGGGGGGGGTCCATCCCCTGTTTTTGGGGTGGGGGTCCCATCCTGCAGAGTTTGGGGGGTTCCTGTGGCTCTGGGGGGGTCCATCCCCTGTTTTTGGGGTTTGGGCTCCAGGCTGGGGGGGATCATTTTGGGGATGCTCTTTTAGGATTTCGGGCTGGGCTGACCCCAGGTGAGCCCCCCTCTCCCCCCCCAAACCGAGGGTCCTGCGGGCACCCCGGGGGGACCCCGGCCGGTGTCTGAACCCCCTCCCCGGCAGATGCAGACCCCGCCGCGGGCTCGGTACCGGAGCCGGAGGAGGAGGAGGAGTACGAGTACATGAACCGGCGGCCGAGGGGAGCCCCCCAACCCCGGCCGGCCTCGCTGGAAGAGCTGGGCTACGAATACATGGAGGTGGGCTCAGACCCGGGGGGACCCCCGGGTGCCCCCCAAGGCCGGGGGGGCCCGCGGGATGAAGACGAAGAGGAAGAAGAAGACTACGAATACATGAACAAACAACCGCGGCTCAGCCGCTCGCTGGGCACCGAGCCCCCCGCATCCATCCCGGGACCCCCCAGGCACGACGGCTACACCGATATGAGAGCGGGGGACACCCCCGCCACCCCCCGGGAGGACGAGCAGGGCTACGAGGAGATGGAGGCGGTGCTGCGGCCGCGCTGCCCCGGCTGCCGCGGGCCCCCCGCGCCCGGCATGAAGCCCCTGCGGAGCTTGGAAGCCTCGGACTGCGCCTTCGACAACCCCGATTATTGGCACAGCCGCCTCTTCGCCAAGGCCGATGCCCAGCGGACGTAGGGGACCCCCACCCCGGGACCCCCCCCATCTCGGGGGGCTCACATTGGATATGAAGGATCCCCCCCACCCCACCGGGTTAGGGTGGGGGTTGGGGGTCTCAGCGCCTTTTGTCCTCTCCCCGGTTTGGTTTTATGGTTTTTTTTTTTTTTTGGGGGGTGGGGGGGGCAGAGCCTGAGCACACCCAGGTGGGGAGGGGGCAGCGGAGACCGCCCCTCTCCCCCCGGGGATCCCCCTCCCATCGTTTTCTTCTTCCTCCCCCCCCCACCACCGCTCACTGAAGGTGCTCCCCAAATCCCTGGGGGGGGTCCCTGATCCCCACCCGGGGCTGCCAGACGGGGTCAGGTGGGATTTCTGAAGGACCCCAGACTCATTTTCAGGTCTCCCCATTCCCTGCTGAGTGAAGGTTTGGGGGTGTCCCCCCTCCCCTGAGGTCGGGGGCGGCCCCGGGATCCCTTTCTGGGGTGTTTCTCCCGGTTTTTTCGGGGGTTGCCCGGGTTGGGGGGGGGGGGGGAAGGGGAACCCCCGCTCAGGGATCGCCCCCGGCCCCGGGGGTCGCGCGTGATGAACGAAAATAAAGGAATTTGAGTAAAAACCCCGGGGGTGAGGCTTGGGGGGTCGGGGAGGGGCGGGACCGGGGAGTCGCGGGGGGACACCGGAGCGGAGATCGGGACCATGGTCCGGGCACAGCGGCAGCCCCCGGGCAGTGACCGGTGCCGGTGCTGGGGAGGGTCACGGGGGCTTGAACGGGGGTCGGGGGGAGCACCGGACGGGGGGGGGGGCCGGTGGGTGGGTCCGGGGACAGCAGGGACCGGCCCCGGTGTGGCCGCGGTGCCGGTGCTGGGGTGGGGGGGTGCTGAGTGGGACGGGGGTCGCGGGTCTGGGGGTTGTGTGTAGGAGCGCTGCTGCAGGGTTGGGCCCAGGAACATGCCGGGGAACCCGACAGCCGAGGGAGGGGCACAGCGACCGGTCCCGGTGCCGTCCCGGTGCCGAGGTTCCGCACCGGCCCCTTCCTCTCCCGTTCCCCCCTTCCGCCTACATCCCCCATCACCCCCCGCGCGCCGCTTCCGCTCTCAGACCCCCACCTCCTCTCGCGAGAGCCTCGCCGCGCGCCGGGAGTTGTAGTCCGCCGTGTGTGGGGGGGGCGGCACCCACACTTCCGGGTCTCTGCTCGCGGGGGCCGCCGGGAGTTGTAGTCCAGGGGGGCGGGGAGGACTCGCGTTCCCAGCGTGCCCCGCGCGGAGCCCGCGCTCTGCCCTGCTCGCGCCTCCGGCTCGCGGTCCCGGGGGCTCCTCAGCGCCGGGCGGGGGGGGCTCGAGCAGGCCCGGGGGGGCTCCGGGGGGCTCGGCGGGGCTCCCACCATGTCGGGCGAGGAGGAGGCCACCGAGCTCACCATCGCCGAGGACCTGGTGGTGACCAAGTACAAGATGGGGGGGGACATCGCCAACCGTGAGTGCGGGCCGCGGCCGGGGGGGCGGCGGGGAGGGCGCGGGGGAAGCGCTGAGGGGGCAGCGGCCAGGCCTGAGCGCCGCCGCCGGCCGGAGGGACCCCCGCGCTGGGGCCCCGCTTGGGGCTGGGGCGCTCTGCTTGGGGCTGGGGGCGGCGTGGGGGGAGCGGGTTGGAACCCCTCCCCCGCCTTGTCCCGGGGTGACCCCTCCCCGGTGCGCGGGACCCACCCGGTCCCGGCGGGGCCCGGCCCCGCGCGGCCGCCGCCGCTGCCGGCACGTGGTACCGCGCCCCACGTGCACCGGCGGGGCCGGGCCTGCCGCCCCCCGCTGCCCCAAACCCCGCCGGTGCCGCTTTTGTTCGGGTGTGACCGACCCCCCCCCCCGCCCCACTCCGGTCCCGGTTGGCGGCGGGGACGGGAGCGGGGGGGCCTGGCTGGGTTGGGGGGTGGGGGCTGCTCCGGGGACGGGGTCTTGTGCTGGGAATGGGGTCCCGAACCGCTCTGGGGGTCCTGTCCTGGGAAGGGGGTCTGGTTCTGGGAACGGGGTGCCGAACCGGTCTGGGGGTGCTGCCCCGGGATTGAGGATCCGGTTCTGGGAGTGGGGCCCCGAAGTGATCTGGGGGCTCCTGTCCCGGGAACGGAGCTCCTGTCCCGGTCACGATGTGGATCCAGCCCCGGGAACGGGATTCTGTCCCGGGAACGGGGCTCCAGCCGCTGCCCCCACCCCCGGCAGGCTCCGCTCCCCTCCCGTTCCCGGTTATTTTTTGACCCCTTTCCCCGCCGTTGCCGGTGTCCCGGCTCCGGGAGCCGCCCGGACCGGTTCCGCGGGGCTCCCCGGTGTCCCACCCCGCTTCCTGCTGACTCCAGAACTTCTTTTGAACTGGTGCCGGTGTCCCGGGAGGCGGTTTGGGCGCGGGGATTCCCTTCGGGAAGGGAGGGAGGTCTCCTGGGCAGACTGGAAGTTTGGCCGCCTCCCTTCCCGGGGGGAAAGGCAGCTCCACGCAGGTTCAACTCCCCTGGGAAGAGCAAACACACACAAAAGCCCGGCAAAAAAAAAAAAACTTCCAGCTGTCGGTTTTTAGGGATAAAAAGTGCCTTAACTCCCTAAAAAACATCGGGAAGGAGAGAGGGATTCGAGGAATGTTCCTGTTCTTCTGATCCCTTGGAATGCTCCGAGGGTTTTTCCCCTTTATCTGTTTTTTTTTCTTTTTTTTTCTCGTTTGTTTTATTCCCCCCTCCATGTCCCGCCGGCTCTTATCAGGAATGTTATCCTTGCTTTGAAATATTCCCAGCTTTCCCATGGAAAAAGGGGGTGGCATTTGAAGTCCTTGCACAGGTGACAGTGCCACAGCACTCCCGAGGATTCCTTGGAATCCTGAGGAAGTTGGGACAGAGAGGGGAATGTGAGGGGACATTCCAGGATCCCAGACTATTTTGGGGTCCCATTCCAGGATCCCAGACTATTTTGGGGTCCCATTCCAGGATCCCAGACTATTTTGGGGTCCCATTCCAGGATTCCAGAATATTTTAGGGTCCCATTCCAGGATCCCAGACTATTTTGGGGTCCCATTCCAGGATCTCAGAATATTTTGGGGTCCCATTCCAGGATCCCAGACTATTTTGGGGTCCCATTCCAGGATTCCAGAATATTTTAGGGTCCTATTCCAGGATCCCAGACTATTTTGGGGTCCCATTCCAGGATCCCAGACTATTTTGGGGTCCCATTCCAGGATCCCAGACTATTTTGGGGTCCCATTCCAGGATCCCAGACTATTTTGGGGTCCCATTCCAGGATCCCAGACTATTTTGGGGTCCCATTCCAGGATTCCAGAATATTTTAGGGTCCCATTCCAGGATCCCAGACTATTTTGGGGTCCCATTCCAGGATCCCAGACTATTTTGGGGTCCCATTCCAGGATCCCAGACTATTTTGGGGTCCCATTCCAGGATCCCAGACTATTTTGGGGTCCCATTCCAGGATCCCAGACTATTTTGGGGTCCCATTCCAGGATCCCAGACTATTTTGGGGTCCCATTCCAGGATCCCAGACTATTTTGGGGTCCCATTCCAGGATTCCAGAATATTTTGGGAACCCATTCCAGGATTCCAGAATATTTTAGGGTCCCATTCCAGGATTCCAGAATATTTTGGGAACCCATTCCAGGATTCCAGAATATTTGGGGTCAGGGCTGTGGAGGAAGCTGGAAGAGGTCTGGGGCCACCTCTTTTCCCTAAGGCACGAGGCAGGCTGGAATTCCTGGTGGATTTTTTTGGGAGTGGAGCATTCCCCAAACTTCCTGGGGCATTGCCTGTGTCAGCACATGGATTCCTTGGAAAACAGGGACTCGTGGAGTGGCCTTTGATGTCTCCCAGTCATTCCCAAACCTGTTCCCAGAGCTCTGACTTCTCCTGGAGGAATTTGGGAGCGTGGCACTCCCTCTTCCCAAAACCATTCCCAAATAAAGGAATTCCAGCGGGATTTACGCCTTTCCCGTGGAGATCCGGGTCTGGAACCTCGAGAAAACAGTTGGAGGTGTTGGGTTTGGGGCTGTGGATCCATGGAGTGGATTTTTTTTGGGAATTCCAGGGGTGCTGCGTGCCGTGGTGGAGGCGGCGGCTCCCGGCGCGTCCGTGCTGTGCCTGTGCGAGAAGGGCGATGCCATGATCATGGAAGAGACCGGGAAAATCTTCAAGAAGGAAAAGGAAATGAAGAAAGGTGAGAGGTCTCGGTCCTGGGAATGAGGAATTCCCTGCTCTTCCCTGATTTTAACTCAAATCCTCCTCCCTGCTGCGCCTCAGCTTCCAGTTTTCATGGATCCATTGGAAAGGGTGACTCTGGAGGGTTTGGGACACTGGGATTTGTCACCAAATTCCCATCCTGAGGGTGCTGGAAGGAGGTTTAGTTGGGATAGCAGGAAGACATTCCTCTCTGGGAGGCCCTGGAATGGAATTCTCATCCCTGCAAGCATCCCGGGCCAGGTTGGAGCAGCCTGGGATGGGGGAAGGTGTCCCAGGAGGGTGGAATGGAGCTTTAAGGTCCCCAAATCCTAAAGCTGGAGGTGCTGGAAGGAAGTTTTAAGTTGGAATGTTGGGAAGAAATTGCTTTCTGGGAGGCCCTGGAATGGAATTCTCATCCCTGCAAGCATCCCGGGCCAGGTTGGAGCAGCCTGGGATGGGGGAAGGTGTCCCAGGAGGGTGGAATGGAGCTTTAAGGTCACCCCAATCCCAAAGTTGGAGGTGCTGGAATGAGATTTAAGTGGCATATTGGAAAGAAATTCCTCTCTGGGAGGTGCTGGAGTGGAATTCCCATCACAGGCCAGGCTGGACCAGTCTGGGATGGGGGAAGGTGTCCCAGGAGGGTGGAATGGAGCTTTAAGGACCCCTAAATCCCAAAGCATTCCTCCAATCCATGCTTTTTCCTGTTCCCTCTCCCAGGAATCGCCTTCCCCACGAGTATATCCGTAAATAACTGTGTGTGTCACTTCTCCCCGCTCAAGAGTGACCAGGATTACATCCTCAAGGACGGGGATTTGGTCAAAATGTGAGTGCCTGGATCCCATTCCATGGGAATTCCCCCTCCCTTCCCAAAATCCCAACATTATTCGGGTTGCAAGGACCTGTCAGACCACCCCACATTTTTACCACGGCGTTAATTCCTTGCTAATTAAAGCCTAATAATGAGCCTGGAGGGGCTCCTGGGGCACCATTCCGTGTGCTGGCGCCTCTGGGATACGCCTGGAATTCCCGGAATTCCCATTTCCCTCTGTGTTGCAGCGACCTGGGCGTGCACGTGGACGGCTTCATCGCCAACGTGGCGCACACCTTCGTGCTCGGCGCCTCCAAGGTGGGTTTGTCATCGGGGGGTGTCTCCTTGGGAATGGGGCAACCTCGGGGTGCCAGGGGCAACCGCCCCGGGGCCTCTGGATCTGCGGTGGCACCACCCTGGAACCTCTGGATCTGAGAGGGCACCAATCCTGAGGTGTCAAGATCTGAAGTGGCACCACCCTGGAACCTCTGGATCTGCGGTGGCACCACCCTGGAACCTCTGGATCTGAGAGGGCACCAATCCTGAGCTTCTGGATCCATGGTGGCACCACCCTGGAACCTCTGGATCTGAGGGGGCACCAATCCTGAGGTGTCAAGATCTGAGGTGGCACCACCCTGGAACCTCTGGATCCATGGTGGCACCACCCTGGAACCTCTGGATCTGAGGTGGCACCACCCTGGAACCTCTGGATCTGAGGTGGCACCACCCTGGAACCTCTGGATCCATGGTGGCACCACCCTGGAACCTCTGGATCCATGGTGGCACCACCCTGGAACCTCTGGATCTGAGAGGGCACCAATCCTGAGCCTCTGGATCCATGGTGGCACCACCTGGAGCCTCTGGATCTGAGGTGGCACCACCCTGGAACCTCTGGATCCATGGTGGCACCATCCTGAGATGTCAGCATCTGAGGTGGCACCAATCCTCTGGATCCAAGGTGACAGTGCCTTGGAGTGTCAGGATCCAAGGTGGCACCACCCTGGAGCCTCTGGATCCAAGGTGGCAGCACCCAGATCCTTGGCAAGGCAGTCCCCGCTTCCCACCTTTCCTCCTGGAATTCCACAGGATGAACATTCCCTACCCCAAATCCAATCCTTGCTTCCCCTTTTTCCTCCTGGAATTCCTCTGGATGAACATTTCCTATACCAAAACCAGTCCTTGCTTCCCAAATCCAGTCCCTGCTTCCCACTTTTCCTGCTGGAATTCCCAGGATGGACATTCCCTACCCCAAATCCCATCCCTGCTTCCTCTTTTTCCTGCTGGAATTCCCAGGATGAACATTTCCTATACCAAAACCAGTCCTTGCTTCCCAAATCCAGTCCCTGCTTCCCACTTTTCCTGCTGGAATTCCCAGGATGAACATTTCCTATCCCAAATCCCATCCCTGCTTCCTCTTTTTCCTGCTGGAATTCCCAGGATGAACATTTCCCATTCCCCACCCCAAAACCAATCCTTGCTTCCCGCTTTTCCCCTGGAATCTGGTCAGTCTGATACCTTGGGAATTCCTGCTGTGAATTCCTCAAGTTATCCCATCCTCTGGGAATAAATCCTGAGGAAAATCTGGGAAAATTAGGAAAAACTGGTTTGGAAATTGTTTTGCTCCAGTGGTTTTGGGGGAAAAGCCCAAAATTCCCCGTTGGAATTTTGCTGGACTCATCCCAATCCATACTGGGATGCCTGGACTGGGAATCCTCTGGAATTCTGTTGGAGGTGGTTGATCGGGGATTTTTCCACCTCCCAGCCAGATTCCAGGGATTGGAACAAATCCCAAACGTTGAATCCTGACTGCCAAACCCTGAGAAATCCCAAATTTTGCCGTTTTTCCCAGGAAAATCCCGTGTCCGGCCGCAAAGCCGACGTCATCAAGGCGGCTCACCTGTGTGCCGAGGCCGCCCTGCGCCTGGTGAAACCCGGGAATCAGGTGGGAATTTGGGGAATCAGGAGGGAATTTGGGGAATTTTTGGAATCACCACGGGGATTTTGGGACCCAACCTGTGGGATTTTGTGGGGAATCTGTGCGGAAAAAACGCTTTTTCCCTTTTTTTTTTTTTTTTTTTTGGAGGTGTGGAAGCAGATGCTGGTTGGAAAAGCTGTGGGGTTTTTCCCAAAATATTTGGGATTTAAGGAAAGCTCGGAGCAGGGATTTTTTTTGTCCATAAAATGTTTTTTGTTGTTGTTGTCCCAGAACACACAAGTGACAGAGGCCTGGAATAAAATCGCCCACGCGTTCCACTGCACACCCATCGAAGGTGAGGGAAAAGGGGATTGCAGGGGAAAAGGGATTCCAGGGAAGGAGGATCACGGGGAAAAGGGAATTCTAGGGAAGGGGGAATCACAGGGGAAGGGGATTCCAGGGGAAAAGGGAATTCCAGGGGAAAAGGGAATTCCAGGGAAAGGGATTCCAAGGGAAAAGGGGATTCCAGGGGAAAAGGGGATTCCAGGGGAAAAGGGAATTCCAAGGGAAAAGGGAATTCCAGGGGAAAAGGGAATTCCAGAGAAAGGGATTCCAGGGGAAAAGGGAATTCCAGGGGAAAAGGGGATTCCGGGGAAAGGGATTCCAGGGGAAAAGGGAATTCCAGGGAAAAATGGAATTTCAGGGGGAAAGGAGACTCCAGGGGAGAGGGATTCCCGGGGAAAAGGGGATTCCAGGAAAAAGGGATCATGGGGGGGAAAAAAAGGGGGTCACAGGGAAAAAAGGATCCTGGGGAAAAGGGATTCCAGGGAAAAGGGATCCCAGGATGGCTGGGAAGGCTCTGGGGTTGCTGGATTGGGATCCTGGAGCTCATCCCGTTCCTTTTTCCCCGTGGGCTCTCCCAGCTGTCCTGAAATCCCTGTTATTGGTTAAATTCCCTGGAATTCCGTGAATTCCCGCTGCCTCGGGAGTGGGCTGGGAATGTTGGGAATGCCGGGGGCTCTTCCCAGGATTGGCCTGGGAGTGAGGGGCGGGAAAAGGGGGGGAATCCCCCAAAACCCCCCTGGATCCTGCACGGCCCAGGGTGGGAATTCTGCCTGGGCTTGGCACGGGGGCTCCCAGTCCAACCCAGTCCAGCCCAGTCCAACCCAGTACATCCCAATCCAACCCAGTACATCCCAGTCCAACCCAGCACATCCCAGTCCAACCCAGTACATCCCAGTCCAACCCAGTACATCCCAGTCCAATCCAGTACATCCCAGTCCAACCCAGTCCAGCCCAGTCCAACCCAGTACATCCCAATCCAACCCAGTACATCCCAGTCCAACCCAGTACATCCCAGTCCAACCCAGTCCAGCCCAGTCCAACCCAGTACATCCCAATCCAACCCAGTACATCCCAGTCCAACCCAGTACATCCCAGTCCAACCCAGTACATCCCAATCCAACCCAGTACATCCCAGTCCAACCCACTGGTACACAGTCCCTAGAGCTCCAGTACAGCCCAGGCCATCCCAGTCACCCCAATCCATCCCAGTCACCCCAGTCCATTCCAGACCAGCCCAGTCCATCCCATTAACCCCAGTCCATCCCAGTAACCCAGTCTGTCCCAGTAACCCGAGTCTCCCGGACCATCCCAGTCCACCCCAGTAACCCCAGTCTGTCCCAGTCCATCCCAGGAATCCCAGTCTGTCCCAGACCATCCCAGTCCATCCCATTAATCCCAGACCATCCTAGTAACCCCAGTCTGTCCCAGTCCATCCCAGTAACCCCAGTCTGTCCCAGTCCATCCCAGTAACCCCAGTCTGTCCCAGTCCATCCCAGTAACCCCAGTCTGTCCCAGTCCATCCCGGTAACCCCAGTCTGTCCCAGTCC
Source organism: Anomalospiza imberbis (assembly GCF_031753505.1). Taxonomy (NCBI): domain Eukaryota; kingdom Metazoa; phylum Chordata; class Aves; order Passeriformes; family Viduidae; genus Anomalospiza; species Anomalospiza imberbis. The sequence continues at coordinate 7,340,955 of NC_089702.1, forward strand.
ACCCCAGTAACCCCAGTCTGTCCCAGTCCATCCCAGGAATCCCAGTCTGTCCCAGACCATCCCAGTCCATCCCATTAATCCCAGTCCATCCCATTAACCCCAGACCATCCTAGTAACCCCAGTCTGTCCCAGTCCATCCCAGTAACCCCAGTCTGTCCCAGTCCACCCCAGTCTGTCCCAGTAACCCCAGTCTATCCCAGTCTGTCCCAGTAACCCCAGTCTGTCCCAGTCCATCCCAGTAACCCCAGTCTGTCCCAGTCCACCTCAGACCATCCCAGTAACCCCAGTCTATCCCAGTCTGTCCCAGTAACCCCAGTCTGTCCCAGTCCATCCCGGTAACCCCAGTCTGTCCCAGTCCACCCCAGGAATCCCAGTCTGTCCCAGTCCATCCCAGTAACCCCAGTCTATCCCAGTCTGTCCCAGTAACCCCAGTCTGTCCCAGTCCATCCCAGTAACCCCAGTCTGTCCCAGTCTGTCCCAGTAACCCCAGTCTGTCCCAGTCCATCCCAGTAACCCCAGTCTGTCCCAGTCCATCCCAGTAACCCCAGTCTGTCCCAGTCCACCCCAGTCTGTCCCAGTAACCCCAGTCTGTCCCAGTCCACCCCAGTAACCCCAGTCTGTCCCAGTCCATCCCAGTAACCCCAGTCTGTCCCAGTCTGTCCCAGTAACCCCAGTCTGTCCCAGTCCATCCCAGTAACCCCAGTCTGTCCCAGTCCATCCCAGTAACCCCAGTCTGTCCCAGTCCACCCCAGTCTGTCCCAGTAACCCCAGTCTGTCCCAGTCCACCCCAGTAACCCCAGTCTGTCCCAGTCTACCCCAGTAACCCCAGTCTGTCCCAGTCCATCCCGGTAACCCCAGTCTGTCCCAGTCCACCCCAGTAACCCCAGTCTGTCCCAGTCCACCCCAGTAAGCCCAGTCTGCCCACAGGGATGTTGTCGCACCAGCTGAAGCAGCACGTGATCGACGGGGAGAAAACCATCATCCAGAACCCCTCGGACCAGCAGAAGTGAGCGGCGGCAAAAACGGGGGGCAGGGGCAAAAAATTGGGGTGAAAATGGAGGGGTTGGGGTGAGAAATGAGATCAGGGTGAGAAATGGGGGGGCTTGGGGGGCAAAAATGGGGCTCAGGGTAAGAAATAGGGGGTCAGGGGCAAAAATTTGGGGTCGGGGTAAAAATTGGGGAGTCGGGGGCAAAAATGGGGCTCAGGGTGAGAAATGGGGGATCAGGGGCAAAAATTGGGGAGTCAAGGGCAAAAATGGGGCTTGGGGGGGGCAAAACCAGGGGTTAGGGTGAGAAATTGGGGGGGTCAGGGGCAAAAATTGGGGTGAAAATGGTGGGGTTGGGGTGAGTATTGAGATCAGGGTGAGAAATGGGTTTGGGGAGAAATGGGGGGTCAGGGGGAAAATGAGATCAGGGTGAAAAATGGGGTTCAGGGGCAAAAATTGGGAAAATGGGGGTGTTGGAGTGAGAAATGAGATCAGGGTGAGAAATGGGGGGTCAGGGGCAAAAGTGGGGGGGCTTGGGGGGCAAAAATGGGGCTCAGGGTGAGAAATGGGGGGTTCAAGGACAAAAATTTGGGGTCAGGGCTAAAAATTGGGGAGTCGGGGGCAAAAATGGGGCTTGGGGGGCAAAAATGGGGCTCAGGGTGAGAAATAGGGGGTCAGGGGCAAAAATTTGGGGTCGGGGTAAAAATTGGGGAGTCGGGGGCAAAAATGGGGCTTGGGGGGCAAAAATGGGGCTCAGGGTGAGAAATAGGGGGTCAGGGGCAAAAATTTGGGGTCAGGGGTAAAAATTGGGGAGTTGGGGGCAGAAATGGGGCTCAGGGTGAGAAATGGGGGATCAGGGGCAAAAATTGGGGGGAAAATGGGGGAGTTGGGGTGAGAAATGGGGTCAGGGGGAAATGGGGGATCAGGGTCAAAAATTTGGGAAAAAATTGGGGGCTAGGGGGAAGATGAGGGGGTTGGGATGAGGAATGAGATCAGGGTGAGAAATTGGGCCAGGAAAAAATGGGGGATCCGGGTGAGAAATGGGGGGGGTGGGATGAGAAGTTGGGGGTCAGGGGATAAAGAGGGGATTGAGGTGAAAAAATGGGGGTCAGTGTGAGAAATGGGGATGAGGGGAAAAATGGGGGGGGGGGCGGGGTGAGAAATGGGGTCAGGGGGCAAAAATTGGGGTCAGAGTGAGAAATGGGATCGGGGGAAAATGGGGAAGTCAGAGTGAGAAATTGGGGGTTAAGGTGAGAAATGGGGTTGGGATGAGAATTGGGGGGTCGGGGTGAGAAATGGGATCGGGGGAAAATGGGATCGGGGGAAAATGGGGGGTCAGGGGCAAAAATTGAGGGTTTGGGGGAAAATGTAGGGGTCAGGGGGAGAAATAGGGTCAGGGTGAGAAATGGGGAGTCAGGGGGAAAATGGGATTGGGGGAAAATGGGGGAGTCAGGAGTAAAAATTGAGGGTTTGGGGGAAAATGTAGGGGTCAGGGGGAGAAATGGGATCGGGGTGAGAAATGGGATCAGGGTGAGAAATGGGGAGTCAGGGAAAATGGGATCAGGAGGAAAAATGGGGGAGTCGGGATGAGAAATGGGGGCTCTTGGGAAGGAGGAGTTTCCAGGAATGTTTTGAGTTTCCAGGAATGCTTTGGATCTCCTGGAAGGTTTTGGGTTCCCTGGAAGTTTTCCCTGGAAGGTTGTGAATTTCCAGGAATGTTTCTGGGCTTCCTGGAAGCTTTTCCCTTCAGGAATTCCCAGATTTTCCTGCCTCCCCAACCCCTTTCCCCCCAGGAAGGACCACGAAAAAGCCGAATTCGAGGTGCACGAAGTCTACGCCGTCGACGTCCTCGTCAGCAGCGGCGAGGGAAAGGTCAGCCCATCCCTCATAAATCCCAGGAATTCCCAGCCTGGATGGCTCCAGCGGCTCCCCAGATTCTGGGAATTCCCTGGGAATGTTTTCCAGGCCAAGGACGCGGGGCAGAGAACCACGATTTACAAGCGGGACCCCTCCAAGCAGTACGGGCTGAAGATGAAAACCTCGCGCGCCTTCTTCAGCGAGGTGGAGCGGCGCTTCGACACCATGCCCTTCACCCTCCGGTAATCCCGGGAATTGTGCCCGGGATGGGGCTGGGATTCCACCTGGGATACCTGGACAGGGCTGGAATTCCACCTGGGATACCTGGATAGGGCTGGAATTCCATGTGGGATACCTGGATAGGGCTGGACAGGGCTGGGGTTCCACGTGGGATACCTGGATGGTGTGGAATTCCACGTGGGATACCTGGATAGGGCTGGAATTCCAGGGATTTGAGCTTTTGAGGTGGAGTGGTGCTTCGACACCATGCCCTTCACCCTCCGGTAATCCTGGGAATTCTGTCTGGGATAGGGCTGGGATTCCACCTGGGATTCCACCTGGGATACCTGGATGGGGCCGGAATTCCACCTGGGATACCTGGACAGGGCTGGGGTTCCACCTGGGATACCTGGATAGGGCCGGAATTCCACCTGGGATACCTGCATGGGGCTGGAATTCCAGGGATTTGAGCTTTCCTCAGTGAGGCGGAGCAGAGCTTTGACACCATGCCCTTCACCCTCCGGTAATCCCGGGAATTCTGTCTGGGATAGGGCTGGGATTCCACCTGGGATACCTGGATGGGGCCGGAATTCCACCTGGGATACCTGGATAGGGCTGGGGTTCCACCTGGGATACCTGGATAGGGCCGGGATTCCACCTGGGATACCTGCATGGGGCTGGAATTCCAGGGATTTGAGCTTTCCTCAGTGAGGTGGAGCGGTGCTTTGACACCATGCCCTTCACCCTCCGGTAATCCCGGGAATTCTGTCTGGGATAGGGCTGGGATTCCACCTGGGATACCTGGATGGGGCCGGAATTCCACCTGGGATACCTGGATATGGTTGGGATGCCACCTGGGATACCTGCATGGGGCTGGAATTCCAGGGATTTGAGCTTTCCTCAGTGAGGTGGAGCGGTGCTTCGACACCATGCCCTTCATCCTCCGGTAATCCCGGGAATTCTGTCTGGGATAGGGCTGGGATTCCACCTGGGATACCTGGATGGGGCCGGAATTCCACCTGGGATACCTGGATATGGTTGGGATGCCACCTGGGATACCTGCATGGGGCTGGTGTACCTGGATAGGGCTGGGATTCCACCTGGAATACCTGGACAGGGCTGGAATGGCAGGGATTGGAGCCTTTGCCCGGCAGGTGTGTGTAGGTGTTGGCGCACGATTGAGCTCAGGTGTGTCCAGCTGTGCTGCCAGGTGTGCCCCGGTGCTCTCAGGTGTGCTCCCAGGTGTGATCTCAGGTGTGCTCTCAGGTGCTCTCAGGTGTGCTCTCAGATGTGCCCAGGTGCTCTCAGATGTGCCCAGCTGCTCTCAGGTGTGCTCTCAGATGTGCCCAGGTGCACTCAGGTGTGCCCAGGTGTGCTCTCAGATGTGCCCAGGTGCACTCAGGTGTGCTCTCAGATGTGCCCAGGTGTGCACTCAGGTGTGCTCTCAGATGTGCCCAGGTGCTCTCAGATGTGCCCAGGTGTGCACTCAGGTGTGCTCTCAGATGTGCCCAGGTGCACTCAGATGTGCCCAGGTGTGCACTCAGGTGTGCTCTCAGATGTGCCCAGGTGCACTCAGGCGTGCCCAGGTGTGCTCTCAGGTGTGCTCTCAGATGTGCCCAGGTGCACTCAGGCGTGCCCAGGTGTGCTCTCAGGTGCTCTCAGGTGTGCTCCCAGGTGTGCTCCCAGGTGTGCCCAGATCCACTCAGGTCTGCCCAGGTGCTCTCAGATGTGCCCAGGTGCACACCTGGTGTGCTCTCAGATGTGCCCAGGTGTGCTCCCAGGTGCATTCAGGTGTGCTCTCAGATGTGCCCAGGTGTGCTCCCAGGTGCTCTCAGATGTGCCCAGGTGTGCTCCCAGGTGCTCTCAGGTGTGCTCCCAGGTGTGCTCTCAGGTGTGCTCTCAGATGTGCCCAGGTGCACTCAGGTGTGCTCTCAGGTGTGCTCTCAGGTGTGCTCTCAGGTGTGCTCTCAGGTGTGCTCCCAGGTGCTCTCAGATGTGCCCAGGTGTGCTCCCAGGTGCACTCAGGTGTGCTCCCAGGTGCTCTCAGATGTGCCCAGGTGTGCTCCCAGGTGCTCTCAGGTGTGCTCCCAGGTGCTCTCTCAGGTGTGCTCCCAGGTGCACTCAGGTGTGCTCAGGTGCTCTCAGGTGTGCTCTCAGATGTGCCCAGGTGCACTCAGGTGTGCTCCCAGGTGTGCTCCCAGGTGCTCTCAGGTGTGCTCCCAGGTGCACTCAGGTGCGGTGTCCCCTCAGGGCGCTGGAGGACGAGAAGAAGGCGCGCATGGGGGTGGTGGAGTGCGCCAAGCACGAGCTGCTGCAGCCCTTCAACGTCCTCTACGAGAAGGAAGGTGAGACCTGGGGGGACAGGTGGGGACACCTGGGGGAACAGGGGGGACAAGGAAAGGGACACGCGGGGACAGGGGGGACAGAGGGGAGGGGACAGGTGGGACCTGGGACAGGTGAGGGGACAGGGAAGGGACAGGTGAGGGGACAGGTGGGACCTGGGACAGGTGAGGGGACAGGGAAGGGACAGGTGAGGGGACAGGTGGGACCTGGGACAGGTGAGGGGACAGGTGGGACCTGGGGACAGGGAAGGGACAGGTGGGACCTGGGGACAGGGAAGGGACAGGTGAGGGACAGGTGAGGGGACAGGTGGGACCTGGGACAGGTGGGGCCTGGGACAGGTGAGGGGACAGGTGGGACCTGGGACAGGTGAGGGGACAGGTGGGACCTGGGGACAGGGAAGGGACAGGTGAGGGACAGGTGAGGGGACAGGTGGGACCTGGGACAGGTGAGGGGACAGGGAAGGGACAGGTGAGGGGACAGGTGGGACCTGGGACAGGTGAGGGGACAGGTGGGACCTGGGGACAGGGAAGGGACAGGTGGGACCTGGGGACAGGGAAGGGACAGGTGAGGGACAGGTGAGGGGACAGGTGGGACCTGGGACAGGTGGGGCCTGGGACAGGTGAGGGGACAGGTGGGACCTGGGACAGGTGAGGGGACAGGTGGGACCTGGGGACAGGGAAGGGACAGGTGAGGGACAGGTGAGGGGACAGGTGGGACCTGGGACAGGTGGGACCTGGGACAGGTGGGGCCTGGGACAGGTGAGGGGACAGGGAAGGGACAGGTGAGGGGACAGGTGGGACCTGGGGACAATGGGGGACGGATCCAGGTGAGTTTGGAGCTGCAGAGCAGGGATTGCAGGTCCTGGCTCTGGGAGGTGCAGCCCTACAGGTCCTAGCAGGGTTGACCTGTTGTCCCCGCAGGTCCTGGCAGGGCTGTAGCTCAAGGTTAACCCCTTTTATCCCCAGCTGCTCAGGGTCTGGGCAGGGCCGTAGCTCAGGGTCACCCCCAGGTCCTAGCAGGGCTGTAGCTCAAGGTTAACCCCTTTAGCCCCAGTTGCTCAGGGTCCTGGCAGGGCTGTAGCTCAGGGTCACCCCCAGGTCCTGGCAGGGCTGTAGCTCAAGGTTAACCCCTTTTATCCCCAGCTGCTCAGGGTCTGGGCAGGGCCGTAGCTCAGGGTCACCCCCAGGTCCTAGCAGGGCTGTAGCTCAAGGTTAACCCCTTTAGCCCCAGTTGCTCAGGGTCCTGGCAGGGCTGTAGCTCAGGGTCATTCCCAGGTCCTGGCAGGGCTGTAGCTCAGGTTGACCTCTTTATCCCCAGCTGCTCAGGGTTAGCTCACAGGTCCTGGCAGGGCTGTAGCTTAGGTTAACCCCTCTGTGCCCAGTTGCTCAGGGTCACCCCCAGGTCCTAGCAGGGCTGTAGCTCAAGGTTAACCCCTTTTATCCCCAGCTGCTCAGGGTCCTGGCAGGGCTGTAGCTCAGGGTCATTCCCAGGTCCTGGCAGGGCTGTAGCTCAGGGTATTCCCAGGTCCTGGCAGGGCTGTAGCTCAGGGTATTCCCAGGTCCTGGCAGGGCTGTAGCTCAGGTTAACCCCTCTGTCCCCAGTTGCTCAGGGTCACCCCCAGGTCCTGGCAGGGCTGTAGCTCAGAGTATTCCCAGGTCCTGGCAGGGCTGTAGCTCAGGGTCATTCCCAGATCCTGGCAGGGCTGTAGCTCAGAGTATTCCCAGGTCCTGGCAGGGCTGTAGCTCAGGGTCATTCCCAGGTCCTGGCAGGGCTGTAGCTCAGGGTCATTCCCAGGTCCTGGCAGGGCTGTAGCTCAAGGTTAACCCCTTTAGCCCCAGTTGCTCAGGGTCCTGGCAGGGCTGTAGCTCAGGGTCATTCCCAGGTCCTGGCAGGGCTGTAGCTCAGGTTGACCTCTTTATCCCCAGCTGCTCAGGGTTAGCTCACAGGTCCTGGCAGGGCTGTAGCTCAGGTTAACCCCTTTAGCCCCAGTTGCTCAGGGTCACCCCCAGGTCCTGGCAGGGCTGTAGCTCAGGGTATTCCCAGGTCCTGGCAGGGCTGTAGCTCAGAGTATTCCCAGGTCCTGGCAGGGCTGTAGCTCAGGTTAACCCCTCTGTGCCCAGTTTCTCAGGGTCACCCCCAGGTCCTGGCAGGGCAGTAGCTCAGAGTATTCCCAGGTCCTGGCAGGGCTGTAGCTCAGAGTATTCCCAGGTCCTGGCAGGGCTGTAGCTCAGGGTCATTCCCAGGTCCTGGCAGGGCTGTAGCTCAGGGTCACCCCCCAGGTCCTGGCAGGGCTGTAGCTCAGGGTATTCCCAGGTCCTGGCAGGGCTGTAGCTCAGAGTATTCCCAGGTCCTGGCAGGGCAGTAGCTCAGGGTATTCCCAGGTCCTGGCAGGGCTGTAGCTCAGGTTAACCCCTCTGTCCCCAGTAGCTCAGGGTATTCCCAGGTCCTGGCAGGGCTGTAGCTCAGGGTATTCCCAGGTCCTGGCAGGGCTGTAGCTCAGGGTCATTCCCAGATCCTGGCAGGGCTGTAGCTCAGGGTCATTCCCAGGTCCTGGCAGGGCTGTAGCTCAGGTTGACCTCTTTATCCCCAGCTGCTCAGGGTTAGCTCACAGGTCCTGGCAGGGCTGTAGCTTAGGTTAACCCCTCTGTCCCCAGTAGCTCAGGGTATTCCCAGGTCCTGGCAGGGCAGTAGCTCAGGTTAACCCCTCTGTCCCCAGTAGCTCAGGGTATTCCCAGGTCCTGGCAGGGCAGTAGCTCAGGTTAACCCCTCTGTGCCCAGTTGTTCAGGGTCACCCCCAGGTCCTGGCAGGGCAGTAGCTCAGGGTATTCCCAGGTCCTGGCAGGGCTGTAGCTCAGGTTAACCCCTCTGTCCCCAGTAGCTCAGGGTATTCCCAGGTCCTGGCAGGGCTGTAGCTCAGGGTATTCCCAGGTCCTGGCAGGGCACTAGCTCAGGTTAACCCCTCTGTGCCCAGTTGTTCAGGGTATTCCCAGGTCCTGGCAGGGCAGTAGCTCAGAGTATTCCCAGGTCCTGGCAGGGCTGTAGCTCAGGTTAACCCCTCTGTGCCCACAGGGGAGTTCGTGGCCCAGTTCAAGTTCACGGTGCTGCTGATGCCCAACGGCCCCATGAGGATCACGAGCGGCCCCTTCGAGCCCGAGCTCTACAAATCCGACCTGGAGGTGCAGGACGGGGAGCTCAAGGTTGGTTCATCGTTAATATTCATCATTAATCATGGCGATATGCAAATTAAGTATCCGTGTAAACGTAAAGTTAATTTGTTTCTGTTTCCCTATAAAATATTCATAGGAAAAATGAATATTTTATTAATACCTATTCGTACCTATTTAGTGGTTTTGTTACTTAGGTTGTTTTTTAATAGTTATGTTTTTGTTTATAATAGTTATATTATTTTAAAATTTTACCTATTTAGTGTTTTTATTAATTATATTGGTTTTAAATAGTTATATTTTCTTGGAAAATAAAATAGAAGGTGTGTTTATAATAGTTACTGTTATTAATAGATTAATTGCTAATCTATATGAAGTAATTTTTATATATATAATTAAAAATATTTATATATAACAAATATAAAATAGCAGTAAACATGCATAAATAAAATTTATAGAATAAAAAATTTAATAAATTTATACACTTACTAATATAAAGACATTAATTATATAGTCTGATGAATAGCCTGTATTAATTAGGTTATATATTTATATGAATAGATATATAAATGCAGATTATATAGTCTAATTAACATGTAAAGATAGAAGCAGTACATTTGTATCTGTGTATGACATGTTAATTTATATATTGTAGAGTAAAATAGTCACAATTTCATATTAATTGAATATTAATAACTGGAATAATAATGGAAATATTGATAATTAAAATGTGAGCAATTGAAGTATTGTTATTAAGCACTTAATATATAATATTTACTAATTGAAAGGTTGATAAATGGTTTTTTAAATTAAATTAATAGAGAATTAAATAATAAAATTATTATTTGTGAGTTATTTATTATTAGTTTATCACTAGCTTATTAATAAATTAAATATTAATTTAAAATAATAAATAAAAGCTAATTAATAAAGCAGCACCTCCCCAGGGTCACCTGTGCTTGCTCCCATGGAGGGGAGATGAAGGAAAGGGAACCAAAATGACCCAAATTCCCGTTATCCCAAAAACCACCAGGATCTTTTCCCCCCTCCTCACCCTTCCCTCCCTTCCAGGCCCTTCTACAAAGCTCCGCCAGCCGGAAGACCCAGAAAAAGAAGAAAAAGAAGGTAAAATTGGGCACTTTTTGTGTTGGGAATTCCCAGATCCGCAATCTCGGGGTGTTCCCATGGGAAAGACCCCGAAAAATCCCTGGATTTGTCCCCACAGGCTTCTAAAAATGCTGAAAACGCCACCACGGGGGAGACGGCGGAGGAGAACGAGGCCGGCGACTGAGAGCCCTTGGAGTTCTCAAATCGCCCCTTTTCTCCCCCAAAAAAAAAAAAAAACCCCAGAAAAACAAAATTCCATCTGGAAACAAAAGAATCTGGCACCGGTGTTGGTCCAGGCAGTCTGGAATTCCCACAGAATCCAAACAGCTCCCGTCGACTTTGCCAAGGAGGGAGGAATCTCTCGGCCACTTCAGACTTCAAAACGAAAAAAAAATAAAAAAAGAATGAAAACACCCCAGAAAGAGTAGAAAAAAAAAAAACCAAATTAATAAAAATTAGGTGTGAAAGTCGCTATTAAATCCTTAATATTCCCCATGTTTGGAGAGGTGAATCTGGAAAATCCAGGGAGAGGGAGCGGAGGGAGCTGCTGATTCCTTCCTCCTCCTCCTCCTCCTGCTGCCTTTTTTTTTTATTTGTTAATTTTCCCCTTTGGAAATTTTCACCAAAAAAAAAAAAACCCAAAAACCAAGTGATTCCACCCAGAAAAGTGCCCTGTGCGAGCAATCCGGGATTTTGTCTTTTCCACTCTTGGGATTGTACTTTAAAAATTGGGAAAGAAACCACATTTTAAGTTCCCCCCACCCACCAGGAGCCTTTTCTGCCTCTGCCTTGATTTATGGGATTTCAAAAAAATCGCTATTTTTTAACACAAACTGGTTTTTAAAATGATCCAAACCTTCGGGAAGCTGCCGACATTCCGGCCTTGCGGAGCTGAATTCCCTAAAATCCCGGGTTTGGGTGTTTTTTATCCTTCCCAATATCCCCGGGAGCACATTCCACCTTTTCCCGTGAGCCGGAGGATAATTTTTTTTTTTTCACTTTTTCCCTCAGGATTCTTTGCTAATTTTGGGGGGAAAAACAACAACAACAACAAAAAAAAAAAATCCCACCAGAATTCCTCAGGGGAGAGGTGAGGGAAGCGCTGATCCGGGATAGGCCCGAGCCAAGGGGTATCGCTCTTTTATAGTCAATTTTTTACAAAAAAAACACATAAAAACGAGAAAAAAAAGCCGATTAAACGCCGTCAGTTGAATGTTTGAGGTTTTTTTTTTCTTTGCCGATACCCCTGGTTCCTTTTTCCCCCCACCCCGACCTTCAATTTTTTGGGAATTCTGATTCCCGCCTTACCCAACATTCCCGGGCGTTCTCCATAGGCCGCGGTGCTTCCTCGTCGAAATCCGAATTTTCCACCCCGAAAAAACACAAAAAAAACTCCACACGTGCAAATGTTACCAAAGTCAAATAAAAGAGAATAAACGATGCGATATTGGATTTTATTCCGGGTTTTTATCTCCGTCTTTCTCTGGGGATTTGGGATTGTGGAACCCGCCTGGGCCTGACTGGGTTTGGGGTTGGAAATGGGATTTTTCTGGGGAAAAGTCTCATTTTTGAGGGAAAAACGCTGATTTTTGAAGGGAAAACGCTGATTTTTGAGGAGAAGATGCTCATTTTTGAGGAGAAGATGCTCATTTTTCAGGGAAAATAGTAATTTTTGAGGGAAAAACACTAATTTTTGAGGGAAAAAACCCTAATTTTTGAGGGAAAACCACTATTTTTTGAGGGGAAAACCCTAACTGCTGAGGCGAAAATGCTCATTTTTGAGGGAAAAATATTAATGAGAGGAAAAGTCTCATTTGTGAGGGGAAAATGCTCATTTTTTGAAGGAAAAATACCGATTTTTGTGGGGAAAATTCTCATTTTTGAGGGAAAAATGCTGATTTTTGAAGGGAAAACGCTCATTTTGGAGAAGATGCTCATTTTTCAGGGGAAATAGTAATTTTTGAGGGAAAACCACTGTTTTTTGAGGGGAAAACCCTAATTTCTGAGGCGAAAATGCTCATTTTTGAGGGAAAAATATTAATGAGAGGAAAAGACTCATTTGTGAGGGAAAAATGCTCATTTTTTGAAGGAAAAATACAGATTTTTGTGGGGAAAAATCTCATTTTTGAGAGAAAATGCTCATTTTCGAGGGGGAAAATGGTCGTTTATGAGGGGGAAATGCTCATTTTTGAGGGAAAAATCTTTTTTGAAGGAAAAATACTAATTTTTGAGGGGGAAAACTCGCTTTGAAAGGAAAAAATATATCTATTCAAGGGGAAACACTCATTTTTGAGGAGAAAATATTCATTTTTGAGGGGAAAATACAGATTTTTGAGGGGAAGTGCCCGTTTGTGAGGTGAAAATGCTCATTTTTGAAGGAAAATCTTTTTTGAAGGAAAAATAATAATTTTTGAGAGGAAATTGCTCATTTTTGAGGGGAAAAACTTGCTTTGAAGGGAAAAATAAATCAATTTGACAGAAAATGTTCATTTTTGAGGCGAAAATACTCATTTTTGAGGGGAAAAAAGCTCTTTTTTGAAGGAAAAATATTAATTTTTGAGGGGAAAATGCTCATTTTTGAGGGAAAAACTCACTTTGAAAGGGAAAAATAAATTAATTTGAGGGAAAACACTCATTTTTAAGGGGAAAACCCCCCCCCACTTCTAAGGGAAAACCCTCATTTTAAGGAAAATCCCCTCGTTTTAATGTAAAAAATCTGATTTTGAGGGGAAAACTCCCTCACTTTGAAGAGAAAAAAATGGATTTTGAGGGGGAAATGTAAAATTGATGGGGAGAGCTCATTTTGAGGGGAAAACCCCCTCATTTTGAAGAGAAAAAAAAATCTACATTTTGAGGTAGAAATATTCCTCATTTTAAGGGAAAAAGCCCTCATTTTGAGGGGAAAAGCCCCTTTTTGAGGAAAAAACCTTATTTTGAAGGGAAAAAACAAATTTTGAGGGGAAAACCCCCACATTTTGAGGGAAAATAAATGTTGAGGGTAAAAACTCGTTTTGAGGTAAACTCCCCACATTTTGCAGGAGTAAAAAAATCTCATTGTGAGGGGAAAAAAAAAACTCTTTTTAAGGGAAAAAAATCCAAACTTTAGGCTTTTAAATCAGTATTCCGCCTGGAGACAGGAGCCAAAGCTCTCCCAGTCCTCAGCAAGGATTTAAAAACTGACGAGACTCGCCGGAGGTTTATTTAATTTTCTATTTTGTATCTTTCATGCTAGAATATAAAAATATTTTATATTTTTACTTGTAAGAGAAGTCTCCGGAGGGTCTTGGGGATGCAACAACAATCCCGTTAAAGCCTTGCGTAAGCGGAAATTGCCGGGGAAAAAATTTTTTTATTATTATTATTTTTTATTTTTATTTATTATTTTTATTGGTTTTTATTCCAAATAAACTGGAGGTGGGGAGGGACCGAACCCCGCGGCGGCGCAAAATGGCGGCCGGCCGCCGGACTACAACTCCCATGATGCTCAAGGAGCGAGGAACTACACTTCCCGTCGTGCCTCTTGCAGTGGTGGGCGTGGCCTGAGCGCTTCCCTATAAATAGGCCCCACCGGAGGGCGCGCGCCCCTCTCGACTGCCGCCATCTTGGTGCCTTCACCGGCCGCCGCCTCCATCCGCCGCCATCCGCCTCCATCCGCCGCCCCCCGCCCGCCGGGACTGAGCGGGGCTCCGCCGAACCGCCATGAGGGCTAAGGTGAGCGGCGGGGGGCGGCGCGGGCGCTTCCGATGGCGCCTCAGTAATGGCCGGGCCTGGATGGGGGGGGGGGGGCCTGGAGGAGCCTCCGAGGTGGGGAGGGGGGGTCCTGGTGAGGGGAACCGGGGAACGAGAGGGGGTCCCGAGGTTAGAGAACAGCGGGTTCCGGTGAGGGGGAACGGGAGGGGATCCCTGGGTTAGAGAACGGGGGGTCCTGGTGAGGGGAACCGGGGAACGAGAGGGGGTCCCGAGGTTAGAGAACGGGGGGTTCCGGTGTGGGGAACCGGGGAACGAGAGGGGATCCCTGGGTTAGAGAACGGGGGGTCCTGGTGAGGGGAACCGGGGAACGAGAGGGGATCCCTGGGTTAGAGAACGGGGGGTTCCGGTGAGGGAGAACGGGAGGGGATCCCTGGGTTAGAGAACGGGGGGTTCCGGTGAGGGCAACCGGGGAACGAGAGGGGATCCCTGGGTTAGAGAACGGAGGGGTCCGGTGAGGGGAACCGGGGAACGAGAGGGGGTCCCGAGGTTAGAGAACGGGGGGTCCTCGTGACGGGGAACGAGAGGGGGTCCCGGGGTTAGAGAACGGGGGTTCCGGTGAGGGGAACCGGGGAACGAGAGGGGATCCCTGGGTTAGAGAACGGGGTGTTCCGGTGAGGGAGAACGGGAGGGGATCCCTGGGTTAGAGAACGGAGGGATCCTGGTGAGGGGAACCCGGGGAACGAGAGGGGGTCCCGGGGTTAGAGAACGGGGGGTTCCGGCGAGGGGAACCGGGGAACGAGAGGGGGTCCCTGGGTTAGAGAACGGGGGGTTCCGGTGACGATGAACGAGAGGGGGTCCCGGGGTTAGAGAACGGAGGGGTCCGGTGAGGGGAACCGGGGAACGAGAGGGGGTCCCGGGGTTAGAGAACGGGGGGTCCCCGTGAGGGGCTGGGTGGTTCCTGGGGGTGTCCTTGCTGGGAGGAGTGTGGGGGAAACTGGGAGTACTGGGAAAGAGAAGCCAGTGTGGGACTGGGGGACCTGGAGGCACCGGGGGAGCTGAACCAGTCTGGGACTGGGGCAGTGAGAGACAAACCAGTCTGGGACTGGGAGAAGAACCAAACCCATGTGGTACTGAGAGAGCCAAGTCCACACTGGGACTGGGGGCACTGGGAGAGAAACCAGTGTGGGACTGGGGGCACTGGGAGAGAAACCAGTGTGGGACTGGGGGCACTGGGAGCCAAACCAGTGTGGGACTGGGGGCACTGGGAGAGAAACCAGTGTGGGACTGGGGGCACTGGGAGAGAAACCAGTGTGGGACTGGGGGCACTGGGAGAGAAACCAGTGTGGGACTGGGGGCACTGGGAGAGCCAAACCAGTGTGGGACTGGGGGCACTGGGAGAGCCAAACCAGTATGATACCGGGGTTACTGGGGAGCCAAACCATTGTGGGACTGGGGGCACTGGGAGAGCAAAACCAGTGTGGGACTGGGGGCACTGGGAGAGAAACCAGTGTGAGATTGGGTGCACTGGGAGAGCAAAACCAGTATGATACCGGGGTTACTGGGGAGCCAAACCAGTGTGGGACTGGGGGCACTGGGAGAGAGAAATCAGTGTGGGACTGGGGGCACTGGGAAAACCAAACTGGTGTGGGACTGGGGCCACGGAGGGAAATAAACCAGTACGGGACTGGGTGAACTGGTGGCACTGAAGGAAATAAACCAGTGTGGGACTGGGGACACTGGTGGGGACTGGGATAGTGAAAACAGTGTGGGACTGGGAGCACTGGGGGGCACTGGGAGCACAGGTGGGCACTGGTTGTACTGGGAGCACTGGTGGGGACTGGTGGGCACTGGGAGCACAGCTGGGTACTGGGAGCACTGGTTGTACTGGGAATATTGGGAGCACTGGTGGGCACTGGGAGCACTGGTGGGCACTGGTTGTACTGGGAGCACTGGGGGGCACTGGGGGCACAGGTGGGCACTGGGAGCACTGGTTGTACTGGGAATATTGGGAGCACTGGTGGGCACTGGTTGTACTGGGGGCACTGGGAGCACTGGGATCTGACCCCGCCGCTCTCCCTCTCTCTCCCGCAGTGGCGCAAGAAGCGAATGCGCAGGTACGTGAGTGAGTGAGAGAGACCCCCGGGGCTCGGGCCGGCCCCGCCGCACCGGGAGGGGCCGCGGGGGCTCCCGGTGCCCTCCCGGCCCGCGGCGTTCCCGGTGCCCTCCATTCCCGGGGGTTTCGGGGCGTTCCCGGTGCCCTCCCGGCCCGGGGCTTCCGAGGGGTGACGCCGCCGCCGCTCTGTCCCCAGGCTGAAGCGCAAGAGGAGGAAGATGAGGCAGAGGTCCAAGTAACCGCCCCCAGCGGGGACACGGCCCGGTGACGCCCCCCGGTGCTGGCCCGGTGCCGCGGGGCGGTCCCGTTCTTTGCTTTGCGGCGGCCGCCGTGCCGTGAATAAAAGTTGGTTGTTGCTAACACGGTGTGGGGGCTCTGCCGGTAACGGGGGAGGGGGCTCTGGGGGCGGGGCACCAGCGCGGAGGTCCCGCCGGTAACGGGGCTGGGGGGCGAAACTGGGAATCCCCCGGTAACGGGGCTGGGACCGGGAGGATTTCTAGGAACAGGAGACGGTCAGAACCGGGGGGTTCTCTTCAGTGAGGCTGGGGAGGGGTACCGGGAATCGTCCGGTAACGGGGCAGATGGGTGGGACCGGGGGTGGGAATTCTCTGGTAACGGGGCAGGTGAGCGGGACGAGGGCGGTGGTTCCTCCGATAACGGGACGCGTGGGCTGGAGCGGGGTGAGAAATCCCCCGGTAACGGTGCCGCGGGCAGAGAGCGGGCTCAGTCCGAGCCAACCGGCCCCGGGATGTTCCGGGATCGCCCACGCGGAGCCCGGCGCGACGGCGGCTCCCGCCGATGACGTCACGGTGATGCAGTTCCGGCGCGCCGCGCGCTCCCGGCGCCGTGCGGATCCTTCCGGGCCGCCCCGGAAGCGGCGCCGAGCGGGTCCCGCCCGCCGCCGGCACCGGCCGCGCGTTGGTGGCGCCGGAGGCCCCGCGGGGAGGCCGCGAGCCGGTGAGTGCGGGGCCGGGCCGCGCCGCCCCGGGGGAGGCCGCGCTCCGTCAGCCCCGCCGGTGGCGGAGCGGCTCCGTGCCCGTCCCGGGGCGGCCGCGGGGCCGTCACGGGGCGCGGGTAACGCAGCGCGGAGCTCGTGGAGCGGCCGCAGGGGAGGCGCCGGGGTTCCCCCCGCGGTTCGGCGGCGCCGGCGGGCACCGGGGCTGGCGGGGGCTCCCCGGCCGTGCTGCCCCGGCACCGGCACCGCCGCGGCGCCGGGACCCCGCGGCGGGTGTTCCCCCGGGCCGGGGTCGCTCCCGTCCCTCCCTCCGTGCCCGGGGCGGGTGTTCCCCCCTCCGTCCGCCCTCGGTACCGGGGGCGCTCCGGGTCCGTCCCTCTCCCCGTGCCCGGTGCCCCGGGGTCGGTGTTTTCTCCTCCCTACCGCTACCGGCGTCTGTCCCAGTCCCTGCCTCATTGCCCCGTGCCCCGGGGGGGCCGTTTCTGCCCTTCCCACCGGTACCGGGGCACTCCCGGTCCCTCCCTCGGTGCCCGGGGCTGGGTGAATCCCTCTCCCCCCGGCCCGGGGTCACCCCATCCCTCCTGCCCTCCTCCTCCTCCGGTCCTGGCATCACTCCCGGTCCCTCCCTCGGTGCCCGGTGCCCCGGGCTGGGTGTAGAGCCCTTCCCCATCAGCACCTGGCTCACTCCCGGTCCCTTCTCGCCCCGTCCCTCCCTCCCGGTGCCCCGGGATGTGACTTCCCCCATTCCCTGTCCTCCATTCCCGCTCACTTCCCTCCCTCACCCCGTTCTTCCCTCCTCCTCCGGTGACCTCTCCCGGTTCCCACATTCCCGGTGCCCCTCCCTCCCTTCTCCGGTGACCCCTCTCGGGGTGGGAGTCCCCCCATTCCCGGTGCCCCCTCCCCCACCCTGTCCCTCCCTCCTCTCCCGGTGCCCCGGGTGGGATTTCCCTCATTCCCAGTGCTCCTCCCTCACCCTGTCCCTCCCTCCCCACCCGCCGGTGACCCCTCCCGGTGCCCCGGCGTGGGAGTCCCCCCGTTCCTGCTCTTTCCTTCCCTCCCTCACCCCGTCCCTCCCTCCTCCGGTGACCCCTCCTGGCTGGGACCCCTCCCGGTACCCTGGGGTGGGATTTCTCCCATTCCCTGTCCCCCATTCCCGCTCTGTCCCTCCCTCACCCCGTCCCTCCCTCCCCGCCAGCCGCCGCCCCTCCCTCGAAGATGCCGGACCGCGACGGCCGCGACGGCTACGCCAACAACGGCGGCAGCGGGGACGAGGCGGGCGCCGGCGCCGACGACATCTGCCGCGACTTCCTCCGCAACGTCTGCAAGCGCGGCAAGCGCTGCCGCTTCCGGCACCCCGACATCTCCGAGGTGACCAACCTGGGCGTGCGCAAGAACGAGTTCATCTTCTGCCACGACTTCCAGAACAAGGAGTGCGTGCGCCTCAACTGCCGCTTCATCCACGGCACCAAGGAGGACGAGGACTGCTACAAGAAGACGGGCGAGCTGCCGCCGCGCCTGCGCCAGAAAGTGGCCGCCGGGCTGGGGCTGTCGCCCGCCGACCTCCCCAACAGCAAGGAGGAGGTGCCCATCTGCCGGGACTTCCTCAAGGGCGACTGCCAGCGCGGCGCCAAGTGCAAGTTCCAGCACCTGCAGCGGGACTACGAGTACGAGGCGCGGGGCCGCGAGCAGGGGCTGGGCCCCGGCGGGCGCCGCTAC